>NW_026919678.1:0-16144 GCF_032062105.1 Saccostrea cuccullata
TTTTGTAAACAGGCTGAAGGAGTTAGTGAACTGATAATTACTTCATTGATTTCCTTTCTCAAAGAATATTAAAACACAGTATTCTATCACTTACTGGGACCATTTTATCACCAGAAGATTACATGTATCCAGCGGAAGGGAATGGTATCCCAAATTTTATTAGACTGCAGCAGTTTTAGCATTCTAGGCAGATAGAGACAGCGAATTGTGGGTTGCCAACTGGTTAAAGCACTGTTGTTTTCCCATATAAAAAGCCTAGGTGTCTGCTGAGTTTGTCAAATACATCTATGTCAGCAGAAATAAATGAATTTCAATTGAAGAGTGAGTGCTTGCCAACATTCAATCTGGGGGTTTTCCCCCCCTAGGAATCTGTCGGTATTACACACTGTTTTCATTACACATCTGGTATGACGAGTAATGTTGCATCCATTGTTTTGATTCTAAATCTGCATCGGATAGATATTTGTAAATTTAAAAAATGTAATCTTTCTACTTGATTTTCTGAAAGAATTGATTTCTTTTCAAGAGCATATTGTTTCAGAAATGTTGACCATTTGTAGAATTTTTTTGGTAATTAAAGCAAGGGTCAAGGTACCGGTAATTCAAATCCTAGGTGCATGATCACTTAAATCTGGGTTTAATTAGCACTTTGTATTTAGTCAATAAACTAATTTAATTAATGTTTTGGTTATAATGACTAGGAGACATTTTCCAAAATTATTAATAAAAATTCAAAGCACCTGGGTAGGGGTTAGGGTTAGGTTTTACTGATATAAAGACTGTAAAAAATACATGGTACATTGCCTTTTCCATATTTGTGAATTCGGTACCCCCTTGATGGGTTCAGTTACCCTTCCCTGAAATTTTTGAGTACCGAAAATTTACAATTCTTGAAAAAGTAATGAAAAACTAGATGCTGTCATGAGACAGAATACCCGCACTAAGGTGTTTGCCTCTAAATACACGTCCTACATTTTGGGGCGGTTTTCCCAAGAAATATAAAATAATTCTAAATTTACATGTATTCATCAAATTGAGTATAAAATTTTAGACCCTGTGACCTATAACTCAGAACCTCTTATATTTATTTTATACATTTTTAATTCATTATATACCAGTCTGAATTTTATTAATGATGTAAATTCATAGGGAGGGGGGGGGGGGGGGGGGTCCCCCCCCCCCCCTAATTTTCAAGGTTAAAAAAATTTATATACTAAAACGGGAAAAAGTTACAATGGCCCCCCCTTGGAAAAAAACCCCCCGGGTAAACACAAATGTGAAAAATAAGTATGAAAAGTTTATTTGTGGCAATAGAAGTCACCACTACTCCCACCCTACCCCCCACGATATAGGTTTTTGACGTTTGGGTGAGATTTACTTTAGATTTTTTTTTTTGATTGTCAATTTCTGGGATAGGATTTTTTTTTGACTGAGGTGGACCCCCCCCCCCCCCCCCCCCAAAAAATTTTCTGGTCCCCGTCTGAAATTAGATTTTGATATATGTTTTGCTCATAATGGGACCTTTTTAAATTTACTAACCCCCCCCCCCTCGACACCACAATCACACAGCACATACTTTTTAATGGCTAGATGGAAAAGGTTTGTTAAAATTTAATATCGTTTGTTATGAATTAATTTATAAATTCTGTTAGGGTTAGGGTTAGGGTTAGGGTTAGGGTTATTAAAATTTGTTCTTGTACTATACATGTGAACATGTAAATTTCTACATCACATCACGTTGCGTCACCCATTATCATATTTATAGATTAAACACCATTTGGCACACCTGGCCGATTCCCACTTCATCTGATAAGGTGATGGAATCGACGAAGGTTGCCAAAATGGCACATGGCTGCAGTCTGGTGTGCATTGGATTAATTCATTTTGAGTTATAATTGGATTTATATTTCATGAAGTTGAGAAAAGGGAGTGGTAAGTGAAGTTTTAGTATAGGGGGGGGTAAAATACCCCAAACTATTAGGTTAAATTTTAAAAAGGGGGTAAAGATCATCGCATGCCACACTAAAAATTTATATTGTGAAGTTATCTCCCGTTGTCATGTGACTCAGTTACTGCCAATACTTCATCAGAATTTTTTTGGGGTGGGGGGGGGGTTACATCTGTAAAAAATTCCACCCAAAATTTCGTGACAAGCAAGAAAAAAAATGAAAACAAATAAAAAAACAATGATAGTGAGGTCAATGTTTTCAAAGTTTATGGGGAGAGGATGTCAAGAGTCATTTTTTACTTGCTACAGTATATAGTCTTGTTTAAATAACAAAGCAAATAACAGATGGGGGGGGGAGGGGGGGGATTCCAATCTTCCTACCCACTTCCTGTCCCTGAAATAACAATGTATTTTGTTATTCCAGTTAAATAGTATATTTTTTTCCATTTGACTAATTATTATACATATTTTGTTTCTTGTGTTTATAGTATGTCTGTCTGTAAGTCTGCAGAAATTAAATCCTAGCTAGCTTGCCCATAATTTTTAAGTGGGATGGGCTATACAAATAGCTTCCACATTTTATAGGTTTATTTCTTGTGACAATTTAATAAGACCTTTTATTTGGGTACCATTAATTTTTACCTCTGATCGCTTGACATGGGATACACATTTTTACAAGAAAAATACCAAACTTTAAACTCTGCCTAAATTTTGATCAGTAGGTGCTAGGGCTTTCATACTTATCATGACATATTGTATTCATTGTGAACTGTCAACAGGTATAAATATGTTTGACCTTGACCCTAGAGTTTGAACCACTTAAACAAAAAAATTAACCTTGGCAATTAACTTTTGAACAGGAATTACTAGGGATTTCTTTATTTCACATGTGCATTCCTTGTGACAAGACTTTCTTCTGATACTAACAATTTGAACCCTTTGACCTTGACCTTTGATTTTGACATATATTTGAGAAACTTCAACCTTCGCCATAGGCTTCCATACTGGGACATCAGTGTTTCACAAACACATCTTATCTTCATTATTATTTGGTGGTGTCTCCATATGAGGGAAGATGTATTCACAACAAACAAACAAATCACTAAAGAAAATATAAAACATGAATATGTTGGTCATGCATATCTCTGCAGGAAAAAAAAAAAATTTTCAAATACTCCAACCATATTGTAACCCATTCAAAACACTCATTTGAGCTTTTTTGGTTTCCTTAGCATATAATGTCTGTCGTGACGTGTTGTCCATCTGTTTGTCTGAAAACTTTTTACATTTTTAACTTCTCTAGAACCACTGGGCCAATTTTACCCAATTCATATAGAAATATGTACATTTGTATGTCAGACTCAGTCCATCTGTCTCAATAAATTTAACCTTGGTTATCACGGTCATATCTACTGAATGAGAAGAGACATTCATATTAAACTTATGTATTAGTATATTTACCTGTGAGAATGGCATGGTTTTTTTTTTTTTTACATGTGACTTAGAAGTTTGACCAACTTGCAAAAAAATTAAATTGTTATAAATTCATCATTTTGAAAGAGAAAAGTTAGGGCATTCATATCATAATGCATGTATATTATTACCTGTGATTAGACCTTTCCAAATAAATCATGACTTTTACACTGTGACCTTGACCTTGAAGCGATCAAGCCTAACCTACTTTTCAAAAATGTTGCATTTGCTTATAACTTTTGATTGAGATGAGATATGACTCTCACATTTGACATGTACATAAATTACTCATAAGAATTCAAGGTGTTTCCCAGCATGCGATGTTTTTTTCTTCATGCGCCCGAATTTTTTCGGGGCCCTTATTGTTTTTGTCCTGTCTGTTTGTCTGTTTGTCTGTTTATCTGTTTGTCTGTTGTCAACATTAACCTTGGCCAAAACTTTTGAATCGTAAGAGATAGAGACTTCATATTTGGTATGCATACTCCTCTAATAAAGTTCTTTCAAATGACATCAAGGTCAATGACCTTGTGACGTTGACTGTGACCTATATGCTAAAAATAGGTTTTTCAACTGTTTGTCATAACTTTGAACCATAAGAAATAGAGACTTCATAATTAGTATGCATACTCCTCTAATAAAGTTCTTTCAAATGACATCAGGGTCAATGACCTCGTGACCTTGACTGTGACCTATATGCTAAAAATAGGTTTTTCAACTGTTTGTTATAACATTTGAACCATAGGAGATAGGGACTTCATATTTGGTAAGCATACTATACTAAAAAGGTTCTTTCAAACAACACTAAGGTCAATGACCATGTGACCTCGACTGTGACCTTTAATACTTAAAATAGCTTTTTCCACTTTTTGCCATAACCTTTGAACCATAGAAGATAGGGACTTCATATTTGGTATGTATACTGCACTAATTAAGTTCCTTCAAACGACATCAAGGTCAATGACCTTGTGACCTTTACTGTGACCTATATGCTAAAAATAGCTTTTTCCACTTTTTGCCATAACTTTTGAACCATAAGAGATAAGGACTTCATATTTAGTATGCATACTCCACTAATAAAGTTCTTTCAAACAACACCAAGGTCAATGACCATGTGACCTTGACTGTGACCTTTATACTTAAAATAGCTTTTTGACTTTTTGCCATAACCTTTGAACCATAGAAGATAGGGACTTCAATATTCAGCATCCTACCCCATGCAATTAAGTTCCTTCAAATGACATCATGGTCAATGACCTTGTGACCTTGACTGTGAACTATATGCTAAAAATAGCTTTTCGAACTTTGTTGACGCCGGGCGCATAGTGTTTCACAAACACATCTTGTTACCCCTTGACGTTGATGTTTTACATAATTTTCAAAATATTTAACTCTCCTAAAAGATGATTAGGCTTCTGAGTAACATTAAGGAAGACTTCAAGGAAGACAGGGCTTTTTGCACAAAAAACGTCATTTTTCAACCCACATTTGACCCCCCGGGGCAAAATCTAAATTCCAAAACCTTACTGCAAATCTACATGACCCCACCAACCATCTCGCAAAAGATGATTAGGCTGCTGAGTAAAATGTAAGAGGAGTTCAGGGAAAACAGGGCTCTTTGTATGAAAAACGTTATTTTTTGACCTCCATTTGATCCCCTGGGGCAAAATCTTAATTCCGAAACCTTACTGCACATGTACATGACACCACCAACCATCTCCCAAAAGGTGATTAGGCTGCTGAGTATTAAAATGTAGAAGGAGTTCAGGGAAGACGGGACTTTTTGCACAAAAAACGTCATTTTTTCGACCCCCATTTGACCCCCCGGGGCAAAATCTAAATTCCAAAACCTTACTGCACATCTACATGTCACCACTAATCATCCCACAAAAGATGATTAGGCTGCTAAGTAAAATATAAGAGGAGTTCAGGGTATATGGGGCTTTTTACATAAAAAACCTCATTTTTCTACCCCCATTTGACCCCCCGGGGCAAAATTAAAATTCCGAAACCTTACTGCACATCTACATGACACCACCAACCATCCCCCAAAAGGTGATTTGGCTGCTGAGTAAAATGTAGAAGGAGTTCAGGGAAGACGGGACT
Organism: Saccostrea cuccullata; assembly: GCF_032062105.1. Taxonomy (NCBI): domain Eukaryota; kingdom Metazoa; phylum Mollusca; class Bivalvia; order Ostreida; family Ostreidae; genus Saccostrea; species Saccostrea cuccullata. Next base: position 5,525 of record NW_026919678.1, read on the forward strand.
TTTTGCACAAAAAACGTTATTTTTCGATCCCCCATTTGACCCCCCGGGGCAAAATCAAAATTCTGAAACCTTACTGCACATCTACATGACACCACTAATCATCCAACAAAAGATGATTAGGCTGCTAAGTAAAATGTAAGAGGAGTTCAGGGAAGATAGGGCTTTTTGCATAAAAAACATCATTTTTCGACCCCCATTTGACCCCCCGGGGCAAAATTAAAATTCCGAAACCTTACTGCACATCTACATGACACCACCAACCATCCCCCAAAAGGTGATTTGGCTGCTGAGTAAAATGTAGAAGGAGTTCAGGGAAGATGGGACTTTTTGCACAAAAAACGTCATTTTTCGACCCCCATTTGACCCCCCGGGGCAAAATCTAAATTCCAACACCCTACTGCACATCTACATGTCACCACTAATCATCCCACAAAAGATGATTAGGCTGCTAAGTAAAATGTAAGAGGAGTGCAGGGTATATGGGGCTTTTTACGTAAAAAACATCATTTTTCGACCCCATTGACCCCCCGGGGCAAAATTAAAATTCCGAAACCTTACTGCACATCTACATGACACCACCAACCATCCCACAAAAGGTGATTTGGCTGCTGAGTAAAATGTATAAGGAGTTCAGGGTAGACGGGTCTTTTTGCACAAAAAACGTCATTTTTCGACCCCCATTTGACCCCCCGGGGCAAAATCAAAATTCCGAAACCTTACTGCACATCTACATGACACCACTAATCATCCCACAAAAGATGATTAGGCTGCTAAGTAAAATGTTAGAGGAGTTCAGGGAAGATAGGGCTTTTTGCATAAAAAACCTCATTTTTCGACCCCCATTTGACCCCCCGGGGCAAAATCAAAATTCCGAAACCTTACTGCACATCTACATGACACCACCAATCATCCCCCAAAAGGTGATTAGGCTGCTGAGTAAAATGTAGAAGGAGTTCAGGGAAGACGGGACTCCAGGAAAGAGTCATCTCTCTGAAGAAAATTGATTTAGGAAAGTGTCTTCCTCATCCCATCCCATCCCACCTACCCTATCCCATCCCAAAAATAAAAGTTGAGGGGTTGTCAATCAAAAAAAAAAATCTTAGCCTGACTAATTGTCTTGATTTGTTACAGTTGATATGGAATCTTTGGAAAATGTAAATACATGTATAAATAATATTAAGGTATTATAATAAAACATAAATCAGGAAATAAATTTGTAATGAAATCAAATCTAAAATCACAAAGTTTAAAAAAAGGTTAAAAGTGATATCTCTTTTTTTATATATTTTTAGAAAACTTTATCAAAATGATCTTGAACTTATGGTTTCTGCCCTAACAGACACTAAACTTTCCGGTCTGCATGTAGACATTTTTCGAATTGTCTGTTATTTTGAACCACTGAATTTGACCCCAGGTGTTTCAAACTTATTGATTCTTCAAAAAAGCTGTTCATTGTACAAAAGTTGTCATTGTTCAGAAGTTTTTATCACATTCTTGTCAAGTATTATTGAAAATAGAAAAAAAATCTTCCAGCATCCCTTTAGAAAGATGCACTTTTGTCTGAAAAATACCAGTCTTGTAGCTTTAATATTGCTGATTTATTTCTTATCCAAGGTTATAAAGAAACACTCACCCTTCAGTTATCTTATCTCTAAAAACATTAAAATTACAATGCTAAGATATCACAATGTTGTATAAAACTATTTCATGGAAATGATTTTTAAAAACTGACTGAGTAATTGTGGAAAAATGTTGGTTTGAAAAAAAAGGAGCTGAATTTCTGCTTGTTTTTGTTTCAGAACAAAGAGAAGAAGCACAGGACCTGGTTGTACGTGTTTTATGTCAATGAGCTGCTTGATGATTGGGAAGATAAAAAGTCAATGGGTGAGTGACCTTGAAGCAAACTTTAGATCTTGAAGTAACCTAGCTCATGGTTGAAGTGGTCATTTTTAGAGACAGAGAACTTATGTGAAAGGTAGTTGTTGGCCTTCTGTGTGTATGCTTGTGTGTGCATAATTTTTTATACCCTGTTCCAAAGGAGAGGGGGCTATACTGTTTAACCCTTGTGTGTCTGTCTGTCGGTAACTAATTTTTGGTCGCAGTTTTCTCAGCAACTACTCATCACAGAGGCTTGAAATTTTATCACATTCTTTGCTGAGGCATGCCATATTGTGAGATTCATTTTTGTTTAAATCATATTAGTCAACTCCCTGTTTATCTGTGCTTCTGTCCATAACTGAACTTGCATTTATTACCATGATACTGTAAATCACTTTTTATTCGCGAGAACTTTATTTTCGCATAATTACGCGAGACGGTATGCTCGCGAAAATTTCATTCTCGCGTATAATAGAATTCCTTAAGATTATATAGAGCAATGACTACAATTCGTGAAAATTTTGTCTCGTTAATAAAGAGTCAATGACTATCTCGTGAAAATAAGGTGTCGCGAAAATTAAGTGATCTACAGTAGTATATATTTACATTAGAGCGGGGGTATTACTAGTGAGCATTGGCTCACGGGCTTCTTGCTCAAACAGTTTCTCCTCCTTCTACAGTTTTGGTCCCATTTCAATAATATGTGGTACTCAAGTACACTATACAGAGACACTGAATCCTTTTTTTAAATAGATGTACAGCCACTGAATCAGTTACAATGGAAGCTTCTTCTTAATCCTAAGGACATCTATTTTTGTTCAAGGCTACACCGAATTAACACCTATCCTTAGGTAAAAATGAGACTTAGATCATAAGTATTGCCCTGGAACCAGGGGTATGGTGGGTCCACAATATTGGGATCAAGTTGTATAACTTGGTAAAAATAGAGGGCTATTGTACATTTGATCATATTGATGGAGTAAATATTCCATCTGATTAACTGATAGAATGTCATGTACAAGAGTTATTTGCTTACGAGTAATTCAATATAGATTGCTTTTTTCCGTATTCTTCCTCCGAATCAAAGTGAATCATTTGTGTCGATTTCTGTCCCAGTATTAGCAGGCTGCATTCTGTAAATCCCTTTTCACTCTTCCCAGCTGTTTCTTTCTGGTGCACCACAATTTCCTGTGTAGGATAAAAACATCAAAGTAGTGTTCAACTATTTCTAGATGTGTGTGCATGCCTCATGAAATATTAATTGTAGAAGATACTTTTAACGTATTGATTTTCCATGAAATCTTATCATTTGAATGTCAAGTGTTAAGAATTCCTGCTTTTTTATGTGGTGCATTGACTATTTTTTTTTCATTCACCGGTAGTTTACCTGGTTAGTGGCATAGGACCCACAGACATTGGTTAAAGTAAATATATATTTTCCTTTTTCCTGGCATTATAGCTATTGGCTATAAATCTCATACTTATTGATTTCTTAGAAGTGATGGGTTGGGCAATTTTCTCTAACTTATTTATCAACATATTTCTCAGAACCTCTCTGATATTGCAGAATTGAATTGAGAAAGCATTTTTTGTATAATGAGGAGAAAACTTCGACATTTACAATTATGTAGCCTGACTGTCATGGTAAAACTTTACTTTACACATTATTAAATGAAGCTGTTCTAACTTTCAAAGGTCACAGCCAAGATTCAGAGAAGAAAAAATAAAATTAATACAATGTACATGTAATCAAAATTGTCCTTTATTTTAAATTTTCAGTAGCTTTATAACCTATTCAAGTTTTAATGTTCCGCTGACACATCTTTAAACTTTGAAATTGTGTTTCATTTTATGCCACTCTTATAGATTAAGAGATTCATTTATTTTTAAATTTCTTTTACAGGTCGTATCAGAAAGTGGTTCACTGTTGAGGAAGCACCCGAGTGGTTGTCTCACAAACCAGTACAAGTTAGCTACTTAGATCTCCTAAAGAAGGAGGGAGAAATGGTCTCATGACGGTCATGTGACCACTCTCAGGAGAGTAGATCTGTTTTATTCCATCACCATACTGATGACTGTGAGGTACTGTGGGAGAGATGGACACCGAGTTATCATCCGAGGCCATTATTGATCAGTAGATGTAAATGCATGTACGGTTTATTAGAATTAGTGTTCTTAATCAAATTATTTCTGGTTCCTGTGATGAAAATATTTTATTTTCTTGACGTGTACTACAGAAGAATACTTTCAATTTATTAGTACAATATATCAATTTGAAGTTATAATTAATCGTGTCTGAAGAAGTTTTTAAATGTCAGATTTTTTAAGCATTCTTTTTATAGACAATTGAATTGTAAATGCCTTTAACAATTGGTATTTATTGTTTGAGAATTAATTAAACATCAAGTCAAGTGCTACAATTGCTAAATTATTGACTGTTGACTCCTCTAGAAAACATAATAGAGCTCTTCCTTGATTTGTGGTGAATGAGGTTAAGGGAAAATGGTGAATAAATAATTTAAAGAAATTACTTCTCTGAAAAAATAAAAGTAGTTGCTCTCTAGGGGTTTTCTAGAGGTTTGCTTTATACAGAAAATTGAAGGGTGTGAGAGTTATTAGCTGGTCTGTGATCAAACTAAGGTAGCCCACAGGGAATAGAAAATGGAATAGTGCTAGGAAATATCCGGTACAAAACAAGCAGTGCTGTAGGGGAAAAACACTAGATTCCAAATTTTGTTATAGGGAATGTAAACCTTTTTTTGCAAGATGTGTATTAGAAATGTATGGACTCCTTTGTGTTATTGCTATGACTGGTAATTAGTTGGACTGTTGTACATTAACTGTTAATTGTAGCCATTTTGTTAAACAAATTCCTAGTCAGTAAATGCAGTTATTCATAATATATGCTCAAGGAAAGGCTTCCTATTTTGTAATTTAAACATATTTCACTTGTAAAAATAAACAAAAAACAGTGTATATTTTTTTTTTTGAAATTGAAATTTAAATATATAAAAATGTTATATTATAATCAGTTTGAAAAAGGAATTGTTAGTAAAAATGCTTCCATGATCAGTTTTTCCCCTCTTGATTTTCTCTGTAAATTCTGTGGACTTTTTTCCACTTCATTGTACTGCTTTACTGATGTTATTATGATACAGAGTATTGATTATGTTATTTTGGAGTATGTTTGTTTATTGTACTTGTGTTCTGTATTTTAGTGCACTGTGCCCTCTGTTATACAATATTATATATACATTCCACTGATTGTCCCTCATTAGTAACTAACACACACAGTATTAAAATGCCACTGTTTTTATGTCGGGTAATTTTTTTTCTTTTTTTGTCTAGCGAAATCCACTCTTTGTGTTTCCTTCATATTGTAAGGTTGTGTATTATGTACCGATTTATTAGGTTACATCTGATTTTAGCTTATGATTCAACGATTAACCTTTGCATTATTTGATTGTCTTTTTATTATGAGTTTTTATATGCTATGTTTTTGAAAAGCACATATCCCCCTTCTCCATTACATTTAGAAATCAAAAGCAACAGAGAAAACAACTCCATCCCCTATTAAATTCATCTTGCTGATATAATGTATGAACCATTTATTTGTATTTATCCTGCTTTGTTTTTAGCTAACCTGAGCCGAAGGCTCAAGTGAGCTTTTCTGATCACATTTTGTCCGGCGTCCGTCTGTCTGTCCGTCTGTCTGTAAACTTTTCACATTTTCGACTCAAGAACCGCTGGGCCAATTTCAACCAAACTTGCCACAAAGTATCCTTGGGTGAAGGGGATTCAAGTTTGTTCAAATGAAGGGCCACGCCCTCATTTAAGGGGAGATAATTGGGAATTAATGAAAATTTGGTAGCATGTTTTAAAAATCTTCTTCTCAAGAACCACTGTGCCAGGAAAGATGAAACTTATGGGGAAACATCCTCAGGTAGTGTAGATTCAAGTTTGTTCAAATCAGGACCCCCGGGGGTAGAGCGGGGCCAAAATGGCCGACCAAAGTTTTACATAGAAATATATAGGAAATTTCTTTAAAAATCTTCTCCTCAAGAACAACAAAGCCATAATTGATCATATTTATATGGAAGCATCCTCAGGTAGTGTAGATTTAAATTTATTCAAATCATGACCCCCGGGGGTAGAGCGGGGCCAAAATGGCCGACCAAAGTTTTACATAGAAATATATAGGAAAATTCTTTAAAAATCTTCTCCTCAAGAATAGCAAAGCCATAATTGATCATATTTATATGGAAGCATCCTCAGGTAGTGTAGATTCAAGTTTTTTCAAATCATGACTCCCAGGGGTAGGGCGGGGCCAAAATGGCCGACCAAAGTTTTACATAGAAATATATAGGAAAATTCTTTAAAAATCTTCTTCTCAAGAATAGCAAAGCCATAATATTGATCATATTTATATGGAAGCATCCTCAGGTAGTGTAGATTCAAGTTTGTTCAAATCATGACCCCCAGGGGTAGGGCGGGGCCAAAATGGCTGACCAAAGTTTTACATAGAAATATATAGGAAAATTCTTTAAAAATCTTCTCCTCAAGAATGACAAAGCCATAATTCATCGTATTTATACGGAAGCATCCTTAGGTAGTGTAGATTCAAGTTTGTTCAAATCATGACCCCCAGGGGTAGGGCGGGGCCATAATGGCTGACCAAAGTTTTACATAGAAATGTATAGGAAAATTCTTTAATAATCTTCTTCTCAAGAATAGCGAAGCCATGATTGGTCATGGGACTACTTTTGGATTTAAGCTTTTCAAGTATAAACCAATTCTGCTTTTTCCTAGCCACAGCACAGGTGAGCGATGTAGCCCATGGACTTTTTGTTTTTCTCTTACTTTTGAAAAAACAATCTAATAATGCATCACTGAGCTTTTATAATGAGTAATTGTTTAAGGTTGTGCTTTTTCATTTTTGGCTCACCTGATCTGAAATATCAGGTGAGCTTTTCTGAACTTATTTTGTCTAGTATCTGTCTGTCTGTCAGCTTTTGTTAAATTTCCACTTTACAGACTTAAAAATCACTGGGCAAATTTCGACCAACTTGCTTTAAAGCATCCTTGAATGAAAGGAATTTAAAGCACGTTTTTCTCTTTCTAGGTTAGATAATTAAGAATAATGCAAATTTACATAATTAAGAATGATTGACATTATGGCATTCTATGAAAATTTATCTTCTTTCAGCTTAAGATGAAACTTAATTGAAAGCTCCCTGGCATACTGTAGATCATTCAAATACCATCTAATTTTTACCCCCCCCCCGGGAAGGGTGGAGCAAATTTACTGTAGTTTATATTTTTGAGTGTTATCACAATAAATGTAGCCGCCAAGTACCGGTATGTTTTTGACAATTTATATTGTCCCATGTACCAGTAGGTGAAAGTGTGTTATAGGCTTAAATATTCTTTATTTTTTTTAAGTAATATTGTTAGGTTTTGGCTTTATAAGCATGAACACTAATTTAATTAAAGTATTCTTTGTTTAACAAGCATAGCCATTCTTTATGAGCATAGATCATATCTGATACTTGAGGAGCACATATAAACTCGGATATGTGGGCGGAAAGAAATCTCAGTTACTAATTTTTTTTAGCAAAGATAATCTCTCACGTAAGCAGATATTACTTTAAACGGATTGCAATCTCTTATTATAGAAACCTGCATTTATATAGATCTCAATATAAGCAGAGGTAATTTTTTTATAAGCAGTGATATATTTGATAGTAAAAGTATATTTAAGGATCGATATAAATTCCTTGTTGAACAAGCATACTTGGTAGTTAAATCTGTTTAAATAAGAAAAGTGATTCTGTTTTATGAACATTGATTGTCAAAAACATAGATGAATTTTTTTTTACCCTGATCAAGTAGATTGTTGTATTTTTGCACATGTCTGAACACAGAAATAGTTGGGGCATATATTGTTTCCCTTTTCCGTCCATCATTCTGTCTTAGTTTTCTAGACTTTTTTTGTTGATATTGAGCTAAGCCAATGATCAAGACCAAATTTAAGGTTAAACCTTGATAAGGTTTCAATCAACCATCTGTCTGTTATCATTTATACTGGTTTCTGATTTGGACAGTTGTTACCTTGGTTACTAAAATTAGAAATTTCAGAAGTTCTACTAAACTGGTACTCCTCCCTCAATTTTATTTTGATTTCAATAAAACATGATACAAAAGTAAACTTAACTGATTAGGATACATAATTTTATTTATGTGTGTACTTATTTCTGATTATGAAGAATGGTTATGTCATGATGACTAAAAATAGAAATATCCGTATGTGTACTAGTAATTCTTTCCAAATGTTTCTTCTCCAATAATTTTAGTCTACCAGTAATTTCAATAAGAATTGGTACACAAATAGACTATACTTGAATAAATCTTTCTATCTGTTTTTCATTTCCACAAACTACTAGTATGTTGCAAAGTTTATTAAAATTAGAAAGTTCTGTGATCCCCCCCCAAATATTACACCTCCTACAGTTTAGTTTCAGAAGCTTGATACACAGTAGACTATACTCATGGTTGGATACCCTCGGGTGATCTCGTCTTTTACTCATCATGAGTAAAGGACAGGATCACCCATGGGATTATACCAAGATACATCTTTATTTTATAAGCAAACCAATAGAACTTAATTCTTGTCCAAGATTTATTGCTGGTATTTTTCGTTAGTTTTATGTCAGTTAACCCCTTTTCTAAATGTTCTGCCCTGGACTTTTAAAAATTTCAAATTAATCACCTTTTTGCAAGCTGTCATTATCCATAATGCACTTTTTATTTATAAATCTTGTTTCTTTATATTGAACAGATCAAAATTCAGTTTCATTTTTGCATGAATGACATTGAGCTTTATTGTCCAAAAGTTTAAATTAATTACTTTTTTTTTTTTTTTGATTTTTCTTCTGCAGAAGCATTCATCATGTGTGACATATCTAGTCTTATTGTATATTTCAAAATAGAAAATCATAAAACTATACTCACTATAATAAGTAATTATGATTTTAAATCATTTAATAATTGTAATCAACACATGGCTGTACTGATATATCGCTGAATGAGAGCAGGAAAGAATTACAAGTGTATTTCATTTTTTTAAAAAGTTTTAAATAATGATGGTGTAATTTAGTCGGCATAGCTTAATGTGGTGATGATACATGTTCTTCTTTATCTTCCATTTCAGCTGATGTCTTATAATTCAAAAGCTACCTACTGGTACTTGTTAACTCTACATCTTTTTCCTATATAAGATGATGTTGCTTACCTTGAACATGATCTCTTTCTGTATATGATTAGGATATATTGGAAAAACATTAAATAAGAACTTTGATTTATTTGTAAACCAGTAAAAAAAGATTGATCTCTGATATGAAGTTGGTTTGTATTACAGGGGGGAATCCCAATCTGAAGCATGTGTTGGTGCTTGTTATGTTTTCTTCCTAGTATGTTTATCATGAAGTTGTTGAAAATTGTATATTTTTTAAAGAAAAAGTAATAAATTATCTAAAAATCAAAGACTCTTGTTTTTTTAATATAATCTATTTTGCTAAGCGGGCTGACTGGGGTTTCCATTGCGCAATACTTTGGCATCATTATAGCAGAATGAAGTGTACTTACTATTTTAAAGCAGCTTTTTTCACTTAAAGGTGGATTGATGGCAAAATAGTGTGTTTTTTGACGTGATAAACTGAAGCTCTTATAGAAGGGGGTAATAAAATGTTGTAAAAGAAAGAATATTAAATATATGCTCTTATAATTTAAAACATAAAAATTTAAGATTTTCTCAATCACTTTTGTATAATTATTTATATTTTGAAGTACTTCATAAAAATTCAGGATTTTTTTGCATTTTAAGATGCCCCCTCTAGAAACAAAACAGTAAATTTTGTGTTTCTTATATAAAATGTACAATATACCGTATAAGAAAATTTCTTAGCAACGACTTAATTCTGGCATTATTAGCAAGGGTACCAAGATCGCAAAAATTGAATATCGCTAAAATATAATTAATTTATTACATTTTAGTTGTAATAGCTTCTTCAGTGAGCATTTCAAAATCACTAAAATTACCTCTCGCAAAAAATATTTTACTCCTGTATAATCTTATAGTAAAATTATAAAATGTACCCAATTTTGAGATGGTCCCTTAAAAATACTTGGACGGTGGATTGTCCCCAAACTTGGCATGTACTTAAGGAATAACTGTCTAATAATTTGGTTTCATGGTGTGATCAATAAAGTGGCTTGCATGATAATTTGCATAAATGCCATTTATGCATTAAATTATCATGCAAGCCAATCAACTGATCAGCGTCATGAAACCAAAATATCAGACAGTTATTCCTTATACAGTGGACCCTCAGATATCCGGATGCTTCAGTATCCGGATGACTTTTCTTTGGAACAGAATTCTTTATTATTATTTGTTCTTGTTTAACTGAAAAATCCGATATCCAGACGCTTCACATATCCGGAAAAATTGAATAGGACCAAAGCGTCTGGATAAATGAGGCTCCACTGTATTTACATGCTCTTGATTCCGCAAATTCACATGCTACAAGACCCCCTTCTGTCTATACTGTAAACCAACTTTTATTTGCATGTGAGAAATTTTTGCTACACACTTTCTAACCAAGATGTATCAGCTGACAAAATTTGATTGATCTAAGCCTCAAAGTATTTAAGGCTAACAGACAGGATGGACATGAACAATGA
>NW_026919679.1:0-15765 GCF_032062105.1 Saccostrea cuccullata
TGTTAAAACGAAGGGACATATCCCCTCGCAAGGGGAGATAATCAAGAAAAGACAAAAGTAGGGTTGGGTCATTAAAAAATCTTCTTCTCAAGAACCACTGAGCCAGAAAAGCTGAAACTTATGTGAAAGCATCCTAGGGTAGTGTAGATATTGAATTGTTCAAATCATGACCCCCGGGGGAAGGGTGGGGCCACAATGGGGAATCAAAGTTTTACATAGAAATATATAGGAAAAGTCTTTGAAAATCTTCTTCTCAACAACCACTGGGCCAGAAAAGTTGAAACTTATGTGGAAGCATTCTTTGGTAGTGTAGATTCTAAATTGTTCAAATCATGACCCCCGAGGAAAGAGCGGACCACAATGGGGAATCAAAGTTTTACAAAGAAATATATAATAAAAAACTTTGAAAATCTTCTACTCAAGAACTACTGGGCCAGAAAAGCTGAAACTTATGTGAAAGCATCCTAGGGTAGTGTAGATATTAAATTGTTCAAATCATGACCCCCGGGGGAAGGGCGGGGCCACAATGGGGAATCAAAGTTTTACATAGAAATATATAGGAAAAATCTTTGAAAATCTTCTACTCAAGAACTACTGGGCCAGAAAAGCTGAAACTTATGTGGAAGCATCCTAGGTTAGTGTAGATTCTAAATTGTAAAAATCATGACCCCCGGGGGAAGGGTGGGGCCACAATGGGGAATCAAAGTTTTACATAGAAATATATAGGAAAAATCTTGGAAAATCTTCTAAACAACCATTGGGCCAGAAAAGCTGAAACTTATGTGGAAGCATTCTTGGGTAGTGTAGATTCTAAATTGTTCAAATCATGAACCCCGGGGAAAGAGTGGGCCACAATGGGGAATCAAAGTTTTACATAGAAATATATAGGAAAAATCTTTGAAAATCTTCTTCTCAAGAACCACTGGGCCAGAAAAGCTGAAACTTATTTGCACATGGAAGAATCCTGGGGTAGTTGATTTCAAAATGTCTTAATTATGATCAGTGGGGTAAAGAACAGAATGGTCAAAGCTTCTCAGGTGAGCGATGTGGCCCATGGGCCTCTTGTTTTTCTTTGCTTGTGAGAAAATTCTGGGCTGGCATTTTTTTGACTGAGGTGTGAACCCCCCACCTGAAAAAAATCTGGATCTGCACCAGTAACTGAATGTCACATCACGGGAGATAACTTCACAATGTGAAATTGAAAACTGTGGCATGCGATGATCTTTGAACTTTAACATAATCTTTTGCATGTTGGTTTATTTTACCCCAATCTATACTTAAACTTGTACTTACCGACTGTCATAGGCCATGTCAACTTCATGAAATATAATCCAATTATAACACAGAATGATTTTTTCAATACACAACACTGTAGCATATGTGCATATTATCCCATTCGGCAAACCTCTGCTGATTCCGTTGCCTAAATCAAATGAAGTACGAATCGGCCGAGGTGTGCCAAGTGGTGCTTAATCTAACAAGAGGCCCAGGGGCCACAGCGCTCACCTGAGCACATCGATCTCAAATTTACCCCCCCCCCCTCCAGGCGTTCATCATTTGAACAAACTAGAATCTACACTACCTGATGATGATTCCATATAAATATCACTAATCATAGCTTTGAAGTACTTGAAAAGAAGATAAATTTAAAAGGTTTCCCTATATATCCCTAAGTAAAACTTGGGTCGGCCATTTTGGCCCCACCCTAGCCACGGGGGTCATGATTTGAACAAACTTGAATCTACACTACCTGAGGATGATTCCACATGAGTTTCATCTTTCCTGGCCCAGTGGTTCTGGAGAAGAAGATTTTAAAGATTTTTCTTATATATTCATATGCAAAACTTGGGTCAGCCATTTTGGCCCGATCCTTGCCCCAGGGGTCATGATTTGAACAAATTTGAATTTACACTACCTGAGGATGATTCCACATGAGTTTCATCTTTCCTTTCCTAGTGGTTCTTGAGAAGAAGATTTTTAAAAAAAATTCCTATATATTCCTATGTAAAACTAGGGTCGGCCATTTTGGCCCCATCCTTGCCCCGGGGGTCATGATTTGAACAAACTTGAATCTACACTACCTGAGGATGATTCCACATGAGTTTCATCTTTCCTCGCCCAGTGGTTCGTGAGACGAATCTTTCTATAGTTCATACCTTTCTTTTCCTTTGTAAAACTTGGGTCGGCCATTTTGGCCCCACCCTTGCCCCGGGGGTCATGATTTGAACAAACTTGAATCTACACTACCTGAGGATGATTCCACATGAGTTTCATCTTTCCTGGCCCAGTGGTTCTGGAGAAGAAGATTTTTAAAGATTTTTCCTATATATTCCTATGTAAAACTTGGGTCGGCCATTTTGGCCCCACCCTTGCCCCGGGGGTCATGATTTGAACAAACTTGAATCTACACTACCTGAGGATGCTTCCACATGAGTTTCATCTTTCCTGGCCCATCGGTTCTGGAGAAGAAGATTTTTTAAAAATGCCATTAATTTTTAACAAATTTATGACTATCTCCCCTTGGAAAAGGGCGTGGCCCTTCATTTGAACAAACTTGAATCCCCTTTACCCAAGGATACTTTGTGCCAAGTTTGGTTGAAATCCGCTCAGTGGTTCTTGAGAAGAAGATGAAAATGTGAAAAGTTTACGACAACAACAACGACAACAACAACGACGACAACGACAGACGACGGAAAATTTTGATCAGAAAAGCTCACTTGAGCCTTCGGCTCAGGTGAGCTAAAAATATGATAATTGGTGACGCAACCCAATGTAATGTAAAAATTTTGAAAAGTTGTTTAAATGTAAACATGTATATAGTTCAAGAACAAATTTTAAATTAATTCATAACAAACTATGTTTTAACATAACTTTTCCATCTACATGTGTACGCTATTAAAAAAAATGTACGTTTCGTTAGGGTGTGATTGTGTGTTTTGTATGTTTGTTTGTTTGTTTTTTTTTTTTGGGGGGGGGGGGCATTATTAACTTTAAAAAGGTACCAATTATGAGCAAAACATTTTTAAAAATCTAATTCCCACATACGTGTCTGAACCGGGGGGGGGGCTTAACCCCCCCCCCACTTTGTTTTGCAAAGATAGACTTTTCTATCTATTGAAAATTGGGGTTTACCTTTTTTTGTCGGTTTAGCCCCCCCCCCCCACTTTCAATTAGCCCCTGAGGCTCTGAGTCAAAGGTCACATAGTCACAGGGTCTGAGAATGTAATACTCAATGTGACGAATACATGTACTGTGTAATTTATAGAATTATTTTGTCTTTTCCTCGGAAAGCCCAATATGTACGAGTCAGTGTGTATTTAGAGGCAAACACCTTAGTGCGGGTATTACTGTCTCATGACAGCATCTTGTTTTTCAACATTGCTTCATTTAGATTTGTTATCTGTAAAAGAGATAAATTCATTAAATATTAATTAAACTTTAGTCTCAGTCTATTTCATGAGCCTGGTCACCTGAGTAAAATACAGCACTGTAAAGGATCCATTGAAGTATGACGTAAAACTAAATTAACCGAGAGATTATAACATGTTACCTCTAAGCAAAAGAATAAGTATGATCAGGAATCAACGAAAAAGTTGGTCTTATTTCCAAGTAATAAACAAGAGGCCCAGGGGCCACAGCGCTCACCTGAGCACATCGGGCTTGAATTTACCACCCCCCCCCCCCTCCAGGCGTTCATCATTTAAACAAACTAGAATCTGTATTACCTATGATTCCATATAAATATCACTAATCATAGCTTTGAAGTACTTGAAAAGAAGATTTTAAAAGGTTTCCCTATATATCCCTATGTAAAACTTGGGTCGGCCATTTTGGCCCCACCCTATCCCCAGGGCCGGGGGTCATGATTTGAACAAACTTGAATCTACACTACCTGAGGATGATTCCACATGAGTTTTATCTTTCCTGGCCCAGTGGTTCTTGAGAAGAAGATTTTTAAAGATTTTTCCTATATATTCATATGTAAAACTTGGGTCGGCCATTTTGGCCCCACCCTTGCTCCGGGGGTCATGATTTGAACAAACTTGAATCTACACTACCTGAGGATGCTTCCACATGAGTTTCATCTTTCCTGGCCCAGTGGTTCTGGAGAAGAAGATTTTTAAAGATTTTGCCTATATATTCCTATGTAAAACTTGGGTCGGCCATTTTGGCCCCACCCTTGCCCCTGGGGTCATGATTTGAACAAACTTGCATCTACACTACCTGAGGATGATTCCACATGAGTTTTATCTTTCCTGGCCCAGTGGTTCTGGAGAAGAAGATTTTTAAAGATTTTTCCTATATATTCCTATGTAAAACTTGGGTCGGCCATTTTGGCCCCACCCTTGCCCCGGGGGTCATGATTTGAACATTGATTTGAATCTACACTACCTTAGAATGATTCCACATGAGTTTCATCTTTCCTGGCCTAGCAGTTCTGGAGGAGAAGATTTTTTTGAAAATGCCATTAATTTTTAACAAATTCATGATAATCTCCCCTTGGAAAAGGGCGTGGCCCTTCATTTGAACAAACTTGAATCCCCTGCACCCAAGGATACTTTGTGCCAAGTTTGGTTGAAATTGGCCCAGTGGGTCTTGAGAAGAAGATGAAAATGAGAAAAGTTTACAACGACAACGACGACAACGACGACAGACGACGGACAAATTTTGATCAGAAAAGCTCACTTGAGCCTTCGGCTCAGGTGAGCTAAAAAGTAGTTTTATTTACCTGCAAATACTAATTAAATGCACTACCTCTTTCATTATGCAAACTTAACAATAAGAGAGAAATCTCTTTTCATTTCCACATGCCTGTCTTGATATAGTAATACATGTATATAAAGTACACAGATAAAGTATTGTTTATATACTTTTTTGTTCGTTGTCAGGATAAGTCCGCCGTCACAAAATGTCTCATTTTGATTTATCTATCATTTCAGAAGTCTACCTGACCTTTAAAAAATATGAAAGTTTTTTTTGCATCATACATTTAAAATTCTTGTTCAGTACATTTACACAATTTAATCTATAAATTTCATCAATTACAGTAATTAATTATCATGGATAAATAGCAAAGGGGAATATCTCCTTTCAGAAGCGTACAAAATTTCCTACAATATTTCAATAGAGTATCCCCTACCATCAGAACCCCTGACAAAGGGGCCATGAATTTCACAATTTTGTAAGAGGGTTATATGCATTTTACAATCATGCCAACAGTTTAGCAGTGTGATGTCTTAGAGTAAAGAAGAGTTCCCCCTTGATTTCAGGTATTCAGGAACCATGTAATTCATAATTTTTGTTTTTCTACACCAGTAGATGCCATTTGCAAAAATTGGTTGAAATTGGCCTAGCAGTTCCTGAGAAGCTGAATATGTTCAAATGCTAGTCCGACGCAGATAGAGTAAGTCGACTACTTGAGTGAAAGTCTGAAAAAATATGATTTTAAAAACTATCAATAGGGCTTACAACATTTACTATGAATTCCAATATACACTACATTTGACCCTTACTGTATCCCTTGCATATCCCCATGGGCCAAGAAAAGGGAAACAATGGATCAAAACTTATGAAGTTCTACCTTATGAAGTTTCAGAGACCCCAACTTATTTCGAGTCTACTGCTCAGGTGAGCAAAAAAAAAAAATTGAAAAATTCAATTAAAAATTGAAATTGGACAGAAACTGTACATGTACATAGAGTTCTTAATTAACACTTTAACAGAATTTTTTTTAAATTTTTGATACCTTATCGAAATGAAAATCAGATAAACAGAAATGTACATCTTTAATGTAGTATATATGTGTACTACGTTTTATTGAAATGGGTTTGAACTGTACAGAATTTTTTTTTACAATTAAACTGTCGGGCAATGGACAACTTATCATTGCAATAATCTTTGAAGAGTAAAACTAAAAAGAAGGTTTTTCTTATTTCTAAGAATCTGTGTCAGATTGCTTTCTCTTTCATTTGCCAGACTGATGTCAAAGTTGTTTTTACGAAGTGAATTTATAATATTTGCATACAAGATTTCTATTAAAACATGTTGTATAAGTCTAATATATATTTTTACTAGGAAGAACAGAACAAAATGCTTTATAATAGAGCTTTAAAAGAGAGTTACTTTTATGCCACTGCAGGTATTTATAAGTTTACCTTTGCATTTCTTCGGATATTTTGAAAAATCTTGTTTTTTCGACTTCCTCCCTCCCTCCAGATTTATTGCTTCATACTGAAAAGTTTTAAAACAAAAATTAATTTTTACAATATTGTGTTCGTGTACCATCTTTAGAAATCAATAAAAATGTATAGAATGCTAAT
Source organism: Saccostrea cuccullata (assembly GCF_032062105.1). NCBI lineage: Eukaryota > Metazoa > Mollusca > Bivalvia > Ostreida > Ostreidae > Saccostrea > Saccostrea cuccullata. The sequence continues at coordinate 6,321 of NW_026919679.1, forward strand.
TCCATGATATGCAAATGTGACAAATTCACGTAGAAAGAAGATCTGATCAGAAAGAATTTTATTCATTTAATTTAAAGAAAGGCTTCTACTGAACTGGTCATTGACACACCAGACAAGCACGTACTCTCTGGTGTATTCCAGCTTAAGTGAAATTAGACATTTTAACGATGAAATGGGTTTTATTAAGAAACACTTATCTGATCACCAAACCAAAACGCTGTCTGGGAAAAGGGAGTTTAACCCCCTTCCCCGCAGTCACGCATTTTAACTCATATACCAGTTCCTATTTCTAACGCAAAATCACGCATATACCGTTTCCCCGCAATCACGCATTTTCACACACTTTAAAAAGTTCATTTAATCTTTAATTTAATGCCAATTTCATTTTATTTTATACTTGCAAAAATCTCATAAAATAAGAAAAAGTCATATTTGTATTAAAGTTCTACGTCATAATATTATTTACGCTAAATTTTAGAGAAACGTGCACCACGCCATAAGGTGCTTGCGGGGAAACGGTGAATTTCTATTTCTATGACGTGAACATTAAGTGTATGTTGCATTATAACAGTTCAATAAGTTGTAAAGAGTTAAAATCGTAGATACAGACTTTGTGAAGTCTTTTTATATAACGCTCTTGAAATCAGAGTTCAAAAATGAATTGAAAAAAGTAGCTCTTTAAAAAGAAGACTATGAAAATATTTTGAAAGCAATTGTTTAAGATCTTACATCATTAAAAAACACATATAAAAAAGTAAAAATTTATAATTTTATCAGGTCAAAGAAGCGATTAAAATTACAAATTTAAATTAAATGTACTCTAGAATAAACAACATTACATGTAAAGTCTTAAACTTTCGACGACAGTTAACCAAATCTTGCAAAAGTATTTTGTAGACTAAACCTGCCATTTTTCAGTTTTCTTCACTCGAAGTGGAGCGGTACGTAATAGACATAAGACCAACCTAAAATACGATGTTCGTTTTGTTTTGCAGACGATGTCACAAAGATCAGGTCTCTTCAGAATAAGCAGGATTCTTCACATATTCATTGTATTAAAAAATTAATGATATTTTCACAGATTCAAGAAGACAGTATCATTGAGTGATGGTACCAACTAGATTGAATTTGACAACTTTATTTCAGGTCAATGTCATCTCTTCCTTAGGTGATGGAGTGTGGAGTTGTTGTGTAAATTTCATTACAAAAGCCTAAGGCTTCTCGAGATATCGCGTGAAAACAAAAGTGTTACAGACAGACAGGCAGAACCCTAACAAAAATACTATACCTTACTATAGTTAACTAAAGTAACCTAAAGTATCCAAATAACATGTGCATGATATATCCTAGTATGTTATGGCTCCTCTTCTCCATGTAACAATTAATTTAGGCTGAATTCTATCCGTCTTTGGTTAATTATTTAGTTGTATAAGCCGATGATATTGCTTAATTTTAAGTGCAAATCCGATTATTTTGATTACACGGTACATACATGTACGTACTGGAATCAAAGTGTCAAAATTATCACTATAGTAAATCAAAATTTTCACTATATATCAAAGTGTCAAAGTGTTCACTATAGTAAATCAAAGTTCTTAAAGTTATCACCATAGTAAATTAAAGTTTTTCCATAGTCAATCAAAGTTTCCATAGTGATCACCAAAATAAAAGTTTTTTTAGTTATCACTTAAGTTATCAAAGTGTCAAAGATATCACTACAATAAATCAAAGTGTCAAAATGTTCACAAAAGTAAATCAAAGTTTTCATAGTGTCAAAGTGATCACTAAAGTTTATTATAGTTTACTAAACTATAGTTAACTATAGTATTTTTTTTGTTAGGGAAATACAGAGAGACCGAAATCAATATCCCCCACTTTCAGCAAGATACAGCCAATTGGGAGTCTATTATAGGGGCAGATATTTGTATTTCACTTAAATAGGAATCAAGTTAATAATATTTCCATTTCTAATTTTTTTTCTCTGTGATAACTGTTTGAAAGTTGGGGGAATTTATTTCTTGGTAATTCTGCCGGAATGTAAATTAGGCAGGTCGGTAGGTCAGCAGTTAAGGAGGCCTAATACGCATGCAAATCTCGTGCGCATCTGTCTCTGTATCTGACGCTAAAGAAGTCAAAAATGCATGAAAATCTCGTGCGGCTGCCTTTGTGTTTGACGTCAGTGTGCGAGGACTATTGAAATTGGCATGGAAGTCCTCGTGTAATTTAAATCTATTAGTCTACATTTTTAATGTCTAAGTGTACAATGAAATGGAAATATAAGGAATCACTGTCTAGTTATGAGAGTATGCCAGGGACATCAACAATAGTGGGAAACATGGGATAATTTTAGCATAACGGGCTTCGCCCGTTATGCAAATTATCCCATGTTTCCCACTATTGTTGATGCCCTGGCATACTCTCAAAACTAGACAGTTATTCCTTAAGTATTCTCTTCGGAAAGTTAAAAAGTTTTAAAACCAGTTCTGAATGGATATTTTTAATTCAAGGATACAGCTTTGTACGTGTTATTGAAAATAAAACAAAACATTGCAAAAGACATGTGCAAATAAGTTTAATGGTTTGATGAAAAATGGAAGCTGGATAAAGGGACTATTGCATAAAAATGTTTATAGTATTAATTCATAATGGGACGAAGATAACAAAGAACTTTATTCGGTGATAACAAAGAACTTTATTCGGTAATAACCAATATTTGCCCCCCAAATCAAGCTTTGACGGATAAATATTTAATTATATTCTTAAACACGAGGATATATGCTGAAATATTTTCATAAGCAATGACGTCATATGTTTGATTTGACGTTACAAAGATGACGTAACTTTAAAATTTTCAATTATTTCTACAGAAAAATATATATATTATGTCGGTATTTTGAGTAAAAGGCACCAAGCGCAGGTATGATCAGGCTCAATATTTTGATATAATGTGTAGAATGATAATATCAATGAAATATGTAAATATTGTTCCTGAGCAAACTTGCGCTCTATAAATTTTAAAGCTAAAATTGTTGCAATTTTGTCCATTGTCCTCTTTCTAAACAATGATATAAAATCGGACTAGTTTGTGGCGTCATAAGAACAAGGGGTACAAATTTTTTTTTTCAGAACTCTAACACAAACAATAAAGATTAAACATAAAGTGATTATTAAATAGATCACTTACAAAAAAGAACAAAAGCCATATATTTCATTACACATTATCTATGGGCAGCGGAAAGGGCAAAAATTACAATAATAAAAAAACAAACAATTATTTTAATTTCAATGACCATAAAAACTTAACAAATGATATACTATGCATAATCAACAGACCTTTTCGCAGAACAAATGAACATTAAAGCAAAACCAACGAACACATACGTAACAAACATACAAGAATGCAAAACCAACGACCATGTTTGCAGTACAAACGTACATAAAAACACAACAAACGAAAAAAAACAAACCAATGTGCAAGGGGTAAATCTAGTCTTCCCGACTCCCGGCTTCTGACGGTCCCGTTTTTTTTTTTCTTTTTCTTGCCGATTTATCTTTTGTCGGCGCCACGAAAATCTTCACACTTCTCAGGCAAATTTCTAGGTTAAAAAAAACGTAATATATAAATACTTTAACAAATTTGCGTATTTATTACTGAATCAGCAGCATCATCTGCCAAAAGCGGTATATCTAGTACTCAGCTATAAATGCGAAAAACACTGAAAAAAGGACACTGATTTTTTCGTAGAATCGCGATTAAAAACAACAAACTGAGGTACATGTACACTTTATATTTTTTTTTTAATAAATGAAAACCCTCATTTACATGCTAGATAATTCATATGCACAGAAATTCCCCACACATTTTTTTTTGTATAGAACTCTTTGCCACATTATATTTATGTTCCCAGGCTATACAACATGGACGTGGTTCTACCTCGGACCCCCCTTTAATTTTTACCCTTTTTGGGGGAGTAATTCATCTTTAAAATTTTAAAATGAAAGAAAAGAATTTACATAAAATGTAAAAAAAAAAATCTCATTCTCCTGAAGGCCGTTTCGTCAATTTTTTGTTGTTGTTGTTACATAACTTGGTTTTCCCCAATTCTTTAAATATTACAAGAATCTATTATGATAACTTTACATTACAGTGGCATATCATATGACAGGTACGTAGCAACAATTCCCAATTTTAAGAGTAAGGTAAAAAAAGTGTTATGTAGTACATGTATATTGGGGAAAAAATGGTACTGAAAGAAGTTGAACCTACCCCCCCCACCCCCACCCCCACACACACACCCTCACTCACACACACACACACCCTCACACACACACACACACACGAGATTTTCGAGTTTGGGCTATATCATTTTAATTTCTTTTTTTGTTTTTTGCTTGTTAAATTTTTAAAATCTTTTTTTTCAGCTAGATTGAAATTTTTTCTCAGGTAACCCCCTCCTTTCAAAAACGATGCTACGTCAATGTATAACAATGCAGTACTTTCATTTTGTATTATTTTACCTAAAGTACAATGTTTGATTTAGCTATTTTCATGAAGATTTTGATAAAAGCCTTTTTTTGAAATCAAGTCATTTTGATGTTATGAATTTTTATAGAATTTAATTGTTCAATTTTTTTTATTAACACCACCAATTTTCACTGAAATACTAATTCAATCTTTTTGAGAAGAAATATCTTCTCAATATCAATACCTTTAATATCTTTAAAGAAACATGGACACAGATTTGAAGTTAATTTTATTTCGTCTTAAAGTTATTGAAACAAGATTGCCAATTTACCTAAGTATTAAGAATAAAATTACAATTTGTGAGAGTGCAAGGATGTGCCAATCAACCCGTCTAAAAGTTCGAAGTTTTAATAATTTTTAGATGAAATAAGATTTTTAATATATTTTTTGTGTGAAATGCTTTTAAAATATTTAAGTCGTAATATTATACAGAAAATATTAACTTCAAATCTGTGTCCATGCACCTTTACTATTTACGACACTTACGTCTCTCTGTATCGATTTCCATTTTTGGTTTTCATATTTATAACGGAGTACTACATGTATATTTACCAATTTTTTGAAGGTGATACTGCCGATTCAGTAATAAATACGCAAATTTGATTAAATTTTTACATATTATTGAATTCACTTAAAAAGAAAATGTGCCCGAGAAGTTTGAAGAGTTTCTGTGCACCGACAAGAAAGAGATTTAAAAACAAATCCGAGACCGTCGGGAGCAGGGAGTCGGGAAGACTAGATTTACCGCGTGCACGTTGGTTAAGTTTTTTTCGCCTGTCGTGTTTTTATGTACGTTTGTACTGCAAACATGGTCGTTGGTTTTGCATTCATATATGTTTGTTACGTACTTGTTCGTTGGTTATGCTTTAATGTATACTTGTTCTGCGAAAAGGTCTGTTGATTATGCATTGTATATCATTTGTTAAGTTTTTATGGTCATTGAAATTAAAATAATTGTTTGTTTTCTCATTATGGTAATTTTTGTCCTGTCCGCTGCCCATAATTATCCTTTTTGTATTAAATAATAAGAGAAACCAAAGAGAAGTATATGCACGTAGAATATTAGATAAAGCGAAGAAAAGCCTGCTTATCCATAGAACTGTTAGCGTTATGGTTTTATATATTAGTCTCTTGTACTAATAGAGTAAAAAAAAATAAAAAACCAAAACACTTCAGTTCTGCAGCTTTTGTCTGTTAATTTACTAGATATTTTTCCAAAGATACATTTTACCCAATATCAACATTTGTTAGAATGAACGATGACAGCAACATATTTCTACGGTACATGTAATATGAATATCGCGTATAACATATATTGGGTTTGTCAATTATTCATGTCAAAATCAAGATCATGGTGTTAAATTGCCAAAAAAGGCCTTGTGCAACGAATTAATGCAAATAAAAAATACTGTACATCACTGAATTTTTGCGAAACTTTTTTTCTTTTCAAGAATATATTTGAAATTTTATACTATTACAATTTATTCTTACCTTTTGTGTCCCAGAGAAGACAAATCCATTCACTTTTGATTTGATCTGAAACAAAAATAGTTTAGACTGTCCTATATATAAAAAAATTTTAAAAGATGTAAAATGTGCTTCTTTTTATTTGAAATTTAGGTAAGAATCATTTCATTGAAAATTTAAAAAGGAAAAGAAGGAAACCGAATTGACCCAATTGTTAATCATTATAATGTAAAAATTTGAACACTTGATGTCCATAATCTGAGGAAAGAGAAGGATATTCCAAGGTGTTTTGTATTTTTGGTACGTTGTACATGATCAGTTTAGCTCCCTCCATTTCATGAAAGAGCTTTTTTACTGACAGATGGTAAGGTTTAAACAAGTATAGTATAGTATAGTATAGTATAGTATAGTATAGTATAGTATAGTATAGTATAGTATAGTATAGTATAGTATAGTATAGTATGGTATAGTATATAGTATAGTGTAGTATAGTATAGTATAGTATAGTATAGTATAGTATAGTATAGTATAGTATAGTATAGTATAGTATAGTATAGTATAGTATAGTATAGTGTAGTGTAGTGTAGTGTAGTGTAGTGTAGTGTAGTGTAGTATAGTATAGTATAGTATAGTGTAGTATAGTATAGTATAGTATAGTATAGTATAGTATAGTATAGTATAGTATAGCATAGCATAGTATAGTATATAGTATAGTATTATAGCATAGTATAGTATCAAAAACATAAGCGTGATGTCGTATTGAACACAAAGACTTACGTCATGCATCGATATGTCAAATCCAGATTGGGATTTCTGTATAGCTTCATCAATTGTCATAATATGAACAACAGAGTTGCGAGATGCCCCATGTGATCTCAAAGTAAATTGGATTGTTTCTCCTGGTGCGTAATTTCCCTCCTTATCTTTAGAAATACTAAACTGTTGTAATAAAAGTGGTAAAATATTTTATTTCAGGAAAATGAAAAATTGTTAATTATATACATGTATGAATCATAAAATAAATTATCATCATGATTATTTTTTAATTTCTAAACAAAACCACGGGTTACCCTTAACGAAATATACTATACATTACATGCACTATATCAAATCAAAGATTTTTAAATAATATAAACTGAAGGTTCGAAGCTTCTTTAACTATGAAATTCATTTCAATTTGCAATTGCAATAAATTTTGTTTATGCATATTCAAATAATTATTCGAAAAATTTTCATTTTTGACATTTCATCATTGACATGAAGTTAAGTACATGTAATTAAGCAAAATTTTTTTTGAAAAAGAGTTTTTCTCCTTTAGTAGGTTAATTTATTTTCCAGTGAAGCAGCCTACTGAAATATTTGTCAATTTTAAAAATTCAAAAATTAAATTGAAAAATGGGAAGAGATCACAGTTTCTATTGAAAACGGATATCAAGGTTAAATTCAACAAAAAACTTAACGTTTAAAAAAACTCACGAATTTCTTTGTTGGGTTTCCTTGTACTTTAATATACATAGAATCGCCCATAACAACTCCGTCTGATTTAACATAGTAAAACAGAAGTTGAAAACCAGGATAAAAGTTAGGTTCAATCATTATTGGACATGTAAAACTCGATCTAACTCTAGAGGCATCACTGCATTTACCACCACTTATTTCACTTCCTTTGGAGGAGATCTAGGAAGTTATAAGTGATTTATGATGATACTCTTTTACATTATTAAGTAACATTACAATTTTCCTAAAATAATTTTCAATACTTCTCATTTTTTTTTTTTTAGAGATTGCTTAAAAATAGAGACTTAAGTATTAAATTAAAATTAATATCAGTTGCTATTAAAGTCATGTATTTATACTTACTGAATACCAAAGAGGTCCTTTTACTGAAGATGTGGTAACAATTTGAAATTTTAATGCAGCTCCAACCTAAAGTCATATTTATCCGAGTATTTAATGCTGTTTTTAAAATTAAGTTTCCCTCTGATTTGGGTAAAGCATAACAATTACCTCTTTTTGTTTTAGAAAATATAAATAAAGGCATTAGCTATAAATGGCAGTTTTAATTGAGACTTAAAGATTTTACAACAAAACTTTCACAAAAGTTTCAATTTTTAATTGCAAATGATTATAATTTAGGATAATTTAAGTAAGATAAACGGAAGAGAATAAATATTTTTTGTTTTGCCAGTTTAATCTTAAAACTTGTTTAAATAATTTTGTAAAATTGATCTAACCATGGCAAGATAATGTCCAGGAATAATTGCTAGCCCAGGTCTTGTCGCTGGGGATAGGGTCTCCTCATGTCTGTCCGAGAGGTGATGTGTCTTTAAAAATAATGAATATGAAATGGCACATTCCATTAAGCATTACCCATATAAATTGAACGAAATGGAACAGCAGATTCTTACAAAATTTAAATCAAGGACTAATGCACGGTCCTATCCCATTCTGGAAGTTTTTGAATTAGAATGGAATATATCAATATTGAACCTTGCAAATAAAGCAGAAGTAGAAATACAAGTAGTGACTTTAGACACGACCTTTGAATAACCAGTCGCAGTTTACCTGACATTTATTGCATATAAGCAATTTCAATTACGGTAGAAACAATTATTTTTATTAGTTTAAAGTGACACCACACATAAGTAACGTGATTATTCAAGATTTTTGATCTGATAAGGAAGCCACGGGTAAGAAAAATCTATATACAGACTCAGAACTGTGACTTCAGACAATTATAAACTAAATCAAATGAAGCTTGAATAAAGTGTGCTACTTAAAAATGAAAAATAAGTATAATCCTTTTATTACTGTACAAAAAATATTCTGAGAATCCCAAATTGTACTAAATAATGTTTAATAATTACTGATACGGTACTGTTCTGGCTGTTAAATACTGATATTTACTGATATTATTACGATACTGTTGTTGCTGATAATTTTAGCTGTTTCTGATAAATAGTGATAATTACTGTCGTCTTTACTGTTTAGTCTGATGAATACTGATAAATACTGTTGATGTGCTATCGATGCTAAGATTTATTTATAATAACTGTGCTCATTGTTCTTAATTGTTAAGGTGCTGAAATAGCCTGAGAGATGGTTAATTCTTTTAAAGAAAAGTATTTTATCAACAAATTCATTATAGTCTACTTACCAGTTAAATTCTAAATGAAATAGTCATAAGATTTTTTTGTATTCCGATTTCATTTACTGATTTTAGATCATAAATGTTTATGTTTTTATCTTTATATTTTTCAATAGATGTCAATATCTGAGGTAAAAATTATGTTATTCTTGCAGTGGTTTGACCCTCCAGTAGTGTTTGAAACAAACTTTTGGAAAACTCTGATTGTAGTTTCCAAAAAATTTTCAACAATATACCTACTCGAAATGTTTGTCCTCTGTTGATTCACTTAAGTACATTTAATACCTTTCAGTTCTTTTTTCACA
>NW_026919680.1:0-15725 GCF_032062105.1 Saccostrea cuccullata
GGAATGATAAAAATATTTCAATAATAAGCGCATCTCTCTCCCTCTCTCTCTCTCTCTCTCTCGCATTGTAAACTACTGAAATATTGACATGACTTCGAAATTCCTTTAATTAATCTAGTTAATAAGTCAACGAAATCTAAACAAGCTTGAAATTCAATCATACTTAATTTTTTTCCAATTCCAAGAATCTTTATTCTTTTTTTAACTCGATTGAAAATAAGTGTCCACAAAATAAAGATAGAGGTTGGCAGATTATGTTACCCAAGAGATGAAAGATATTGTATCAACTGTTGTTGAAGATGAACATAATTTTTTTATTTGTGTGTGCCCTCTTTATAAACAACTAATTATGCGCGGATCTAGAGGGGGTGGGGATGGGGTGGGGTCAGAACACCCCCCCCCCCCCTGGACTTTGCAAATACTAAAGCAAGAAAAAGGTAACCTTAGACCCACCTCGGAAAACGCAGACCCCTGCCCCCTAGTAACCGCGAATCTGAGTTAAATTGGTATGAAAAGTCAGAGGTTTGAAACACTAGAAGTCATTGACCCCCCCCCCCCCCCGCCCCTAAGTAATAGGTATTTAAAGTTTGGGCGATTGTATGTTTTTGTTTTTGTTTTGTGTGTGTGTGTTTTTGTTGTTGTTATTTTTTTTGCTTGTCAAGAAATTCCTGGGTTGGATTTTATTTTTTTGGAATGGGGTGAACGCCCCCCCCCCTTTAGAAAAAATTCTGGATCCGCGCCTGAACTAAATAGTGAATTTTGTACACTTTTTCAAAAGTACAAGTATAACTTACGAAACTATTGATTCAGGAGATGTTAAATATACAAGAAATTTTAAATATTTGTAACTTCATACGTGTTGCATTTAATTAATATAAGAAAATCCGTGTGACTATATTATTATATCTGATTACTTGCGCCACATGTGGTTTTTGTCAAACTAAATAAATTAAAAAAAAAACCTAAAATCACGAAGAATGTTCATATCTAAGAGCAAAAAAAAAAATTAAAACTTTCTAAATATAACAGAGGGGGTTCCGAAGGGTAGCTTCCGAAAGAAGAAAGCACCGCATATAATACTGTGTCTACATCATAACGAAATGCAAAATCTACCGCACGGAATACTAACTGGACCGGACATAATATTTAACGATCAGCATCTTCATAATAACAGAAATACTACACATAATGATGAATATACTGTATATGATGTGAGAAGTACATAATATATTGTTGTGTTTACTGCATATAATGTTAGAACTACCGCATATAATGTTAGAACTACCGCATATAATGATAGAACTACCGCATATAATGTTAAAAGCAATTCATATAATGATAGATGTACATAATATAATGACATATCTACATCATATAATGAGAGAAGTACTGCATATAATGGAGGTTGTACACGATATAACGTAAAAACTACTTCATATAATTAAAATAGTACCGCATATACTAATAATGAAGGAAACACTGCATATAATATTTAATCCTCATATAAGACAGTCCCGGCGTTCCATAATAATGAGGTATAATAATACAGCTTAGTTGAAATGCATTAGTTCCCCTACTCTGCTATGGGTATTATATAAATAAACTAAGCATGTTAAGTGTATAGTTTTGATAAGCAATAGTGCCTCTTTCAACATTTCGATTGTCATGGCCTATGGTTAAAAATATGAACCAAATTCAATGGTTGGAAAGTTGTTACATGATGTGCAAAAGAACTTAAAGGTCCATGGGCCTCTTGTTCACATTATAGACGAGAATGAGGAATTGACATCATTTGCCATTGCCCAACCTTACCAGCCAGCGTATACGAGTGTAAGATCTCTCCACGGTGCAATAATTGCTAAAGACAAAAAAGTTATTGTATTGGACCATGATTTTCATGTGGCAAGCATAGGCTTCGTTTCCTCTGCATATTTAATCATTGATATATTCAAATATGTTCAGAACAGTTTTATCGTAGTCAGGTTCATCTTGATCCGATGCCAAATGCTAAAAGCGACGCAGCGCTTGCGGAAAATTTTGCTGACTATTTCTTGGATAAAATAGACAAGATTAGACAATCATTAGAAACATTCGATCATTTTAAATCAAGACATAAAGATGTTCCTTCATTTATTGAGATTCTAGAACTCTCGGAAGACGAAATAAAAAAAAAAACTGATAATGGAACTCCAAACTAAATCTTGCGAATTAGACAACTTACCAACCAATATACAAGTATGCATTTCAAAATACATATGGATGCATTTCAAAATACAAATGGAGCAGCAGCGGCATGTCGCACATCGATCAATGTCATCACTGCAACCCTCATCACAGATAACCTATTTCTCTGCAACCCTCATCACAGATAACCTATTTCTTTGTTTGAACAAAACGGTTAATAATTTGCTTCCTCATTTTCTTGTCATTTCTAATAATATTTGCTATTTTTTTTGAATGTTTTTGAGATAATACAAAACAGTACAATATATAGTTGTGTACGTTGAAAGTCGCAGTTAAATTGTGAGCGAGGAAGGGATGCACAAAAAGCAATGTGCAACGGATTAAAACAGCGGGAAAGACTTGAAGTTCTAGAACCAAGACTTGAAGGTCTAGAACCATCACCCCAAGAGTTTCACAAAGAAATGCGTTTATTAGAGGACCACTACACAGAATTCTTCCTTGGTTCTAGAGCACTGGATAAAGGAACAATCTTTTAATAGGTTCTGATAGGTCATTGCCTGACGTCACGGCGTCAGGCACTTTTCCTAGGTGCGAAGCTAAGAGGTCCCAGTTAGCCAGCAAAATTTTGTGCATGCTGATTATCATCGGGTTTTGTTACATGCGTTTCAGCAACAAAAATAACCATATTGCTGATACAATACATTGATTTATGTATTTCCTTTAGCTTTTTGCTAGCAGCTATTTATTTCATACCAGTTCTTAGACGGACATGTCCGCTTGACCTTTTTTCTGCATTTCTATACATTCTCTAGTCCATTTGTCTTCTAGGTAAGGGGTGACACAGTCATTTCGAGCCAAAATTTCACGTGTAAGTTCTTGCGCCTTTTTCCTGGACTATTCTATTGAATGGAAATGAAAACTGCATGAATTATATAAAGACTTAAGTAAAAACGAAACGATCAAAAACCTCGTAGGAGGATGCACTGGCCAAATATACATCTGATCATAACCCCCCCCCCCTCCAGGGGGTTTCCTCCTACAAAAACAGAGTATAGACTTATGAAAGTGTCCTCTCACATTTCAGGATTGAGAAAGTTTATTACTTTTTTGCTCGCACAAATATTTTTGATGTGGACCCCTCATCCCTGGGAAAAACTTCCTGAATCCGCGCCTGTCGACATTCATATATCGCCGTCAAGTTTAAGCATATAGGGCTTTATTTACCCCACGTTTCCAACAATCTTTGATGCTCTGGTACACCCAAGAAACTATTAAACATATTCTGCATGTCAGTCATAACCGTTACGACATTCCCAATTTCTTGTAGTTATATTTTCAGCTGTCTTCCTCAAAGCCTATGCTGTATGCAGTTGAATCTAATTTATGTAACCTTTGCATATAGCCATGCTTTCCAGCATTAATCAATCACATTCGGGTTTTTTCCTTATTTACTTGATCCTCTAAAACCAGTTGTAGACTCGCGGAGTGAGATGTTCATCTTTACGTCGCGGGTTGGAATGTACAGCGGGACATGTACAGTACATGATTTCATTTTTTATTGGGGATACAAACAATATATACGTTTTATATAAAATGTGTTCTTTTTCCATTGCTCTGATGAGTATCATACAACTTAAAATGAATGCATGATGTTTTGTGCACATCTTCATAATTTACTCTAGTGAAATAATTTAACCCCCCTTCCCCCAATGTAAACGTTTATAACTTATCATGCTTATAGGTTCTATCAATATTGATGGCATTAGTCAGCCAAGCTTTTTGAAAAGCTGTTACTTGTGTGTCAACTAAGTCGGCAAAAAATGTGTGGATAAATTTCTTTCATATTAAACATAGAGGTTTTGTATTCTAGAACTAAACATCAAAGATAAATGGTGTCCGGATAGGGCCATTTGCAAAAGCTCAACAGCGGGTTCTTAAAAACACGCCGTCGCACTAACACATAACACGCTGTCTCGATCTAAATTGCAAAGTTGTGTTAGCAAGTTGTGTGACAGTGTGTTTTGTAAAGTAGTGTTGTCACATATCTGCGGCTTTCTCTTTGATTTTTCTGTTGTGATATATCACATTACGATACTTTCCACGCCCCCTCATATACCACTGCACGAGACACCTATCGTGGAAAATATTGTTACAATGTAATAAGGAATTCTAACGCTACTTGATTCAATATTTCAAAACAAAATGAACCTAAACAAGAGGCCAATGGGCCTTATAGGTCACCTGAGTATCATGTAACAACTTTCGAACAATTGAATTTGGTTCGTGTTTTAAACCAGAGGCCATGAAATTCTCAACTTTGAAATCTTACTCGTTACTTAATACCCAGAGGTAGATCAGAGTAACAAAGAGAAAATGCATTTCCACTTTATAACCAGTTATGCACCCCTGGAGCCACTGAAACCAAAGGAACCACTGACCCTGGGGCCACTTATTACAAACTTTTGGAAATTTTGTGAATTTTATGCCCCAGGGTCAGGGGTTCTGGTGTCAGGGCGGGGCTCTATTGATTAACATAGTGAAAATGCATTATTTCTTTGAAAATCTTCCTCTTTGTTCCTGGGTATTAAATAAACTAACTTTAGTACATAGTTTTGATGAGCAGGAGTGCCTCCTCTAATATTGTGAATTTTTTGGCCCCTCTGTCAGGGGTTTTGCCATTTGGTGTAAGGGGGGCTCTTTTGATTATATAGTCAAAATACATTAATCCTTAAAAAACTTTTCCTTTGCTCCAGGGTATTATGCAAATGATCTAAGTATATATATTTATGATGAAAAAAGGTGCATCTAGCAAAATGGTTAATTTCATTCCTCCTGGGTCAGAGAATCGGGTGGGGGGTGTCTGAAAACAAATCAATGTTTTGAAATCTGCTCTTTGGTATTAATCAACCATTTAAGATGAAATAAAATTTATAATTTTAAAAGAGGCATTCTTGTTCATCATAACTATGTATTTAGTTTATTTAATACCTGGATCAGAGAAGATTTTCAAAGAATTAATGCATTTTCACTATATAATCAAAAGAGCCCCGCCCTAACACCAGAACCCTTGACCCTGGGGCCATAAATTTCACAATTTTGGAAGAGGCACTCTTGCTCATCACAACTGTGTACTTAGTTTATTTAATATCCAGGAGCAAAGAAGAAGATTTTCAAAGAAATAATGCATTTTCACTATATTATCTACATAGCCCCGACCTATCACTAGAACCCCTGACCCTGGGTTAGGGTTAGGGTAGAGGACTCAAGGCTCATTACATTCATAGCAACAGTTTGACTGCTTGATGTCCAGGATTAAAGAAGATTTTTAAAAACTTAATTAATTTTAGTAGTTTTGCAGGCACGTAGCATTGGGGGGGGGGGGGGGGCGCTGTCTCCCCTACTTTTTCCCCAACCTTACTTATACTATAGGAAATGTTCAGTGAAAGGCTGGTTGGCCCCGCACTATTAGTGATGTAATATGTAGTATAATAATTGGTACTGAAAGTAGTTGGCCTTGAAAAAAGTTCCTTTACCCCCCCCCCCCTTTACCCCAATTGGAAATATGTAAAGATTTCCAAAGTGATATAATCAAGTTCCTTAACATTCAGCGTATTTCGTACTCCCTCACAATTATATAATAACTAAAGTCCTAGCAGACGTATAATAGCATCAGAAATGCTTACATCATAGTCAAACGGTCTGCTAAACAATAAAGCATCAAAATCATGGAAATGAGCTAAAAATTCCAAATTGACATAGTCCAATTCCATTACGTCCGACCTGTCCGACTGCAACTTCTGAAATGACTTTATTTTAACTCCTGCCACACACATGTCATCAGATATGTGACAAGTTGCTTACATCATCGATGATCTACGCGCCCTCGATTTCCACGCCCCATGAAACTGTATATTCAACAGTACGAGACATCTATGATGTAACCTTTACTCAGCGCGACGGTGTGTTGTGTAAACTTGCGTTAGCGTGGCGTCGTGTTGTGTGACAGCGAGTTGTATTAAGACCTTTACACAAGACGCTGTCACACAACTCGCTAACACAACTCTGTACTTTACATTGTGACGGCGTGTTGCGGCGTGTTTTTATGAACGCGCTGTTGAGCCTTTGCAAATGGCCCTATCTGGACACCATAAAGATTTACACAGACAACGAATTTAAGGAAACATTTGGCTGATCTATTGTGTGCTAATTTACATGTAACTGTTGTTATCTTAAAAGTCTTAAATGAACATACTTAAAACGATTACAACACTTAAAAATAATTTAAATGATAAAAAAAACCCACAGTAGATATATCTCTCTGTGATTTAAAGGGGATTTCTTTTTCATGTCATAAAAAAACAAAAATGAATCCTAAATTGTTGATAAGCCTGGTAATTCTCAATTAAAGACACATTAAATCTACAGTTCATCAACAATCTGGCAAAAACACGGAATCAGTTCAAAGGGGGTGTGATAAAATGCGCATGGCGGACACTGTCAAGGTCAAGCTTGAACAAAGCGAAATAACGCATATTTTGAAGTTATTTGTGAAATCGTACAAAAAGAGCTTTTTTGATGAAAATTTTAATATCAGCAAAGAATGTGCATCTCCTGTTTTGTTGCATGTGTTATTATACGAATTTTGAAGATGTAATACCTCATAAATGAATGTTTAATTCAATACATATTTTAAAATCCATAACATTGTTTTGAACATATTTTATTGTATTAAACAAAAGGATTGGAAACAAGTTCTTTCAACTTACGAGTTCCTCTCCTTAAATATAACTATATGTCATGCAATAAAAATACATGTAGTACATAGAGATATAAATACAAAAGAGATACAAGTGGAATATTTGTTCAGAAATATAACAATTTAAAATCTACAAGATTCGTCAATAAATTTATGCACAGCAGCAAAAATATATGTGTTTGTTTCAACAGGCAAATTTACATCACCACATAATAACAAACTTGTGTCAATATTGACCAATTCGTCAAGTAAAAATAGGCGATTGAAAAGATTATTCCTAGCGTTTGGATAATTTCTGCAGGCAAAGAAGAAATGGTAAACATCTTCATACTTTCCACATGAACATAAAGGGCTATTAATAATATTTCTTTTGTGTAAATCATAATTAAGTATACAGTTGTGTCTGAGTTTAGTATGTATTATATTTGTATAACGTTTGCCAAATGAAAAATAGATTGGGGGATTTTTTACTTCTGTAATAAAGTTTTTTCGAAATGCATTGAGTGAGATGGCTTCCCTAGTTTCTGTCTTTAATAAATTCCACTGTTTCACAGCGTCAGGAATAAAAGACCTTTTATATAATTCTAATCTGCATCTTGGGGCAGCGTATTGTTCTTTATTACGGGTATTATATTTTGAAATGTTTTCACGCTTGTTTGGAACAATGTCATTCAAATATTCAGGTACACTACCATTATGAATTTTGTACATTGTGGTCATTTTTGCATTATAGCGCCTAACTTTCAATGTTTCCCAGCCAGTTTCAGAGTAAAGTATTTCTCTTGATACAAAAATTGGAAGGCCTGTAACAATTCTAGCTGCAGATAATTGAACTCTTTCAAGCTTTTCGGCATCATTATTAGAGCAGCCATCCCAAACAATTGAAGCGTATTCGAGCGAGGGTCTGATAAATGTGATATACAATTTTGAAAGGTGTGTCCTGCCGATTTTAAACTTTAGTTTTTTCAAAAGCCCGAGTTTCTTATAAGCATTGTTTACAATGCTATCAATGTATTCTGTCCAGCTAAGGTTTTGTGATAACAATAGACCTAAATGACGATGAACAGGGACACACTCCAGTCTGTCACCTTTAAAAAATAATTTAGGCATAACAGAAATATTTTTCTTATTGAAAAAAATTACTTTCGTTTTGGAAGGGTTGAATTTTAGAAGCCACTGATTTGACCAAAGTTCCAGTCCATGTAAATCATGATTTAAATTATATTCAATATCAAGAATGTTGTATGAAGAATGTTGAAGTGAATTGTCATCAGCAAAAAGTCTACACAATGATAACATATTTACAGCAACATCATTTACATATATCAGAAATAAAAGGGGTCCTAAAACTGAACCTTGGGGTACACCTGCAAAAATATCTAGTTTTGATGATAACAGATCTTTATACATAACTTTTTGTGACCTTTTACACAAATAACTAGAAAACCACTGCAGAAGATCACCTGATATACCGTAGGTTTGTAATTTAAAAAAAAGTCCTTTATGCCAAACTCTGTCAAAAGCTTTTGAAAGATCGCAGAAGACCATACAACATGATTTACCTTCATCAATATTCTGAACAATACTATGATACGTTTCTAGTAATTGATAAACAGTTGAATGACCTGGTAAAAAACCTGCCTGATATCGATAAAACAAATTATTACAATGGAAATAATTGTAAATATGTTTAAAAATAATTCTCTCCATAATTTTACTAACACACGATAGTAACGACACAGGTCTATAATTAGAAACTAAGGAGGGATCATCTTTTTTAAACAAAGGAATAACATGAGCAGTTTTCCAAAAGAACGGAAACTTTTTTTCTGATAGGGACCTATTAAACAGCAGTGTAAGTGGTTTAGCAACAGTATAAACAGTGGATTTTAACATTTTGTGACTAATGCAGTCAGGACCTATGGCTTTGTTTACATGAAGAATTGATATGATATCGACTACTTCTTTTTCCTCAATGACAATATTACTGAATGTGTTCCTACACAAACTGTACATATTTGGCAATGTTTCATTTGAATCGTCAATTGTCGAAATGGAAGAAAAATAAGAATTTATTGCTTCAATCTTATCAATATCAGAATAAGCAAAGTGTTTTTCGCCATTATCATCATGTATTTGGACTGGTGGGATTTCGTTGGACATTTTCATGTTGAATGTGTCTTTCATCAACTTCCAATAAAGTTTGTTATTATTTTTGTTTGAATCATCTAAAGCTGTATCAATATTGTCGTAATAATTTGATATTGCATATTTTTTCATATTGTTTACTGAATTTCGGACCTCTCTATATGCGGCAAAATCGGAATCTTTTTTGGTTTTGTGTGCTTTCTTATGAAGTCGGTTTCTAGTTCTCATTGTTTTCCTTAGAAGTGAATCAAACCATGGTTTGTCGCGAGGACGTATGGTTACCGTTTGTTCAGGAATACATTCGCGAACACACGCAAGATATTCAGATGTAAAATTTTCTGTTGCTATATCTACTGTCTGAGCCTCGTTTATATTTATATTCCAATCACAATTTTCAATTAAAGAATTAAGTTTAACAAAGTCAGCTCTTTTATAAGCCCAAACTTTTCTTTTGTAAGATCGATTGTAATTTATGTTCGAAGAAAGTGATAAATAGGTAGCTCTGTGGTCGCTTACGGAAGAGTCCATTACTAATGTACCCGATTCACGAACTTGGATATCAACTGAAGTGAGAATTGGGTCAAGGAGCGTGCTCGACGTGTGTGTAATTCTTGTAGGTTCGTGGATATTATTAACAAGATTATGTGTTGCGATAATTTCATGGATTATATGTGTTTGTGGAGTAGTAAGGAGATCAACATTTATATCACCGACTAAAATTATTTTATCCGATTTTTCACTCATTTTATCAACGCACCATGCAAGTTTGGTCCAAAAACCACTATCCGAGTTCGGAGGACGATATACACAGCATAAAAAGATTTTAGAGGTATGGTTATCAATTTCAATACAAATACATTCAATGTCAGAGGGTTCAAAATCATAGTGTCTAATAACACGTATTTGACTAGAAAAATAGATCATGACACCTCCCCCGAAACAGTTCCTATCTTTTCGTATTATATTATAAAACCCATCCAAATATAAGTCGTCATTATTTACCGTTTGGTCAAGATGAGTTTCGGTAAAACATAAAATATCAAAGTCATGAACGAAAGAGTTTAAGTGATCTAGTTTGTGTCTAATACTGCGAATATTAAGGTGTAGAATGTCAAGGACATTTTCAATCGGGCCTGGATTGACCTCAATATCACCACATGCCAATAGAACGAATGTGAAAAATTGTAAATAAAAGTTGATGTACACAGCATTTAGGGTAATCGATGTCAAATAATGAGCAAGTTTTCTAAAAACATTTTTCGTTAGTTGCAGAAAAAATGCACATGGAAAAAACAACCATAAACATGGTTTTGATGTATATCTGCCAGATAAATAAAAAAGACCGATTGCAGCACGATATTGTTCAATGGAGTTACCCATTATCTACCTTGTGACATAAGTGTATTTTAAACAAAAAGCTGCAATCGGTAGCTGCTAAATTTATGACACATTCAAAAACTACAGTAACTGAATACACATATTTGTTTGCATGACTAAGAAATTTAGGATATAATGCATGGTTCAAAATGTTAACAAAAAAATAATACAAAGTGTAACACAAAGACAAAATAAACAGGAAAAACAAATGGAAATTGAATATATACATAGAGATAACATAAATGATAATATACTGTACATTGTAAATAAAGGAACACAAACATTGTGTAAATGTGTTGAAAAGGTAAAAAGTTGTGGGATAACGGTAAAGGTACACATTTGTAGAAATGGTATCTTCACAAAAACAAGTTGCGGAGTGGATATACAAAGTAACCAAAATGTCTATACAGAATTGAATAAACAAGAGATGCAAAAAATGCATACTAGGTAGGGATTTGAGAAGTTGTGGATAATGTTGGTATAATCTAAATCATAAAAAGTAGATTAGATTGTAGCTATTGTTATGAGTGACATTTAATTTTTAAGGTCATATTGAAATACTTGTCTGAAAGGGTTGAAAGTTTGTCATTAGAGAATTTTGCGGGAAAAACACCTACACTGCCTCCTGAATTTCATGTCCGAATTTGACTAAGTCTGATTCGTCTCTGATATGATGATACTTATCGCTATTGTCTTTGACAGTGATTTTTCCGTTGGAAGATCGGGCACTTTTGAGGTGCTTTTTACGGCACAGCTGTCGGCACAGAAAGAGCAGTCTGTCGCGAAATTTTGTCAAATCCTCATTGACCGAAATTTGCATGGTTTCTTCGTTGTCGCGAAATTTGCTGGAGTTTCTGAGTATGTAAAATTTAGTGTCGACAGATTTCAATCGAGCGATAATTTGGCGCGGACCTGGTCGTTGCTTTTTAGGGTTTCCGACTCTGTGAGAGTTTACTATATCATCTTGAGTAAGCTCTATTCCGGCGATTGAGGTAGCCTCAAGGAGTTTCACACTGGTATTTTCCCCCTCTGTTTCAGGAATTCCTGATACTCGGATGAGCGGTCGTCTTCCATACTGTTCAAGCTCATCGATTTGACGACGCATGTCGTTGTTCTCCTTACGTAGGTGGTCTAGCTCCTCACGAAGTGGGGCAACTTTCTCTTCAATCATACAGGAAATTTCCTCGCGAAAAGACTCGCGGATACCCTCTCTAACTGCTTCAGCAATTTTTAGAATGTCCTCTGGAGATAATGTCAATGGACCATTTAACACATAGTGGTGCTGAAAACCAGGGTTTAACTGTTGGTGGTGTGGATCTAGGTTTTCATAGCCATTAGTAGATTGCGATGTTGGCGTTGAAGTACAAATAGGAGATGGGCTTTGTTGCTCCTGTGAGGTAGTGGAAGTGTTTTCAGATATTTCAGATATTGATCCCTCCTTTGATTTCTTGGGGGTGCGAGCTGCCGCATCGGCAAAAGATTTTGACATGTCTTGAAGAGTTCTTTTGTTAGATTCACCCATTTCCAACAACTATACAATGGCAATAATGGACACACCACTTTTGGTACCAAATGTATTTATCTCCTAAACAGTATCTATGTTTGTATGACTTATATCTTAGAACTTAGGACTCAGGCTTAGGACATCTAACAGATCACACTTTCAGGTTATCGTGAGTAATGTTCATAACGTCAACCCCAGTATAAAATTCAAACACAAATTTTTAACTCACATATTTCAGCAATTTCAGCAATTTTCTCCGAATTTTCAAATCATAACACACCTTTACATACTCTGATAGTTTTTAAGCCTTTTCCACATACATTCTCAGCTGAATTTAACTGAAAACTAATAATAGAGATCAAGTATTAATTGATATAAATAAATTATCAAATTCAATTAAGATATATAACAAATTATTTTTAAATTAACTACATATTTTTAATCAACCAGTCATGGGGTTCCAATTATAGGAATTCGAAGCAAGTGAAATAAATTAACATTTTCAAAATATATTATCAAAAGAGATTTAGTTTCAAATATTTCAAATTCAGGATTTAAATAAAATATTTATTGACATGGTATAAATGTTGGGTTTTAGATATCTGAATCATATACATGGATTTGTGCTACAAATTAGCATCGAAAGAATCAAGAAATACCTATGTAATCTATATAACGTGCTATACTTAATGCAATGTCACAAAGGGCCCATTGACCACAACGCTCCCTAGAGTAACCATGGCTTCTCTAACCTCTAAAATATATTTTCAATTATTATCCCCCATCGATATTCCGATAGGAGATACATTTTATTCAAAAGACATGTATGACCAAACTTTAATATACTTGCACTTTAATCACAATCGTACTAATTATAGTCCTTGTGTTCTTGTAAAGAGGTTTTATAAAATACTTTTCTATACACATGTATTATGATTCAAAATGTGCCCCCGCACTACCCTTGGAGGTCTATGATTTGAATAAACCTAATGCTGGAAGCTCCGTCCTAGCTATTCCTGATCGTCTGTCCCCGTGGTTAAAAAATGTTTTTTTTTTCTTTTACAACCAAACACCTAGAAAGGGGGTGATCCCATTTAAAGAAATATTTTCTCCCATTACTCAAAAATACTTTGTGCTAAATTTGGTTTACATTGGCTTAGTGTGAGAAGTAAAAAACGAAGTCTAAAGACAACAGAGAATTTTTGATAAGGAAAGCTTACTTTAACGTCAGCTCAGATGAGCTAAAATGTGAAATAAACTCTGAACTGATATCTGATGACTTTTGTCAGTAAAACTTGCAAAGAAATAATCAAGCAAAGTTAAAACTTAAGAAATAATGTTAAAATAGCGAGGTAGAACAAGATACTTTCAGAACAAAGCTGTGTGCTTCCATCTTTGCCAGTTCCAGCGGACGGTTTATTGGATGATGAACCATTCTCTTGTAGTGTGACACTGCCGACAGCTCTACCGAGCTCGTTCTCTGCCTCACAGCTGTACTTCCCAAATGACCGTGCTTCCACTTGTTTAATATCCAGACTCATCACTGTTGTGGTCAAGTTAAGCTTAATATACTGGGGATCATGATTCCAGTCCTTTTTCACGACCTCACCACGTTTAGTCCAGTTGTATCGTCCGTTGGGGAACCGTACAACGATGCATTCTAATCTAACACTCTTACCCTTCTCTGAAATTAACTCGGGGTTGTAAACAGTAATTGTAGGTGCGTGCTCCACGCCAACTTGTAAATTTATTGTACCATTTGGTTCGATTTCATTAAACGCTGTACACCTATACACGCCTGCTTCTTCTCTTCTGATATTAGGTATTTCTAATTGTGGTCCCATATCGAGCCTCATTTCTTGGGTGCCTTGTATAAGATGCCATATATATTTAGGAGGTGGGAACCCCTTGGCCTGACAAGTTAGGGTAACATTTTCCCCCTCCTGAACCTTGTGGTCTGCACCTGATTCCGACGGTAAGATTCGCGGTGAATATATCACCTCTAACGTATACGCTTTAATAACCATCTGTCCGACTTTGCACGTGTATGATCCTCCGTCTCGAAGTTTAACGTTTCCAATGACGAGATTCCAGCTTTTGAAATAGGGACGTTCCAGAGTAATTCTTGTTACTTGTGTGTTTTTATGGTTGCCAAAACACAAAATGTCGCCGCCTTTGACACTCCAGATTACCGTCTCTTCTTCCAATTCCCCTACAGAACACATGAACTTTGCCGTGTCTCCTGGTCTCACCTGCTGCAATACAGGCGTGTTGTCAGTCTCCCCATTTATACTCACTATGACACACACCAAGCAGAGAAGGATTCTTCTTTGTAACATCTCCAATTTTAGAGCAGAATATAATCACTGATGCAAGAAGTACACGACCAAATACAATTTTAACAAGTATATACTGACAAAACGTCAGAAATATTCAAGCTGTAGAGAGTCAATTAGGAAGTGTCATTAATATCCTGAAATGGTATAAGAGGAGGGCTACTGAGTTCAATTTTCTGTTAAATAAACTACATGTGCATGAAAACAAAATTCATATATTGAATTTAATTAGAAGAAACATAATTAATCGTTCTACTTTTTAAGATGAATTTACGTGACACACTTTCAGGAATATTTTATAGAGCATATATAAAGTAACGTTGCCGTTTCTTAATTTAATGAAATATTTTTTTTTAATGTAGACATGTAGTATACTTCAAACTATATACGTTTTTGTATTTTTGCTTAATGACGTACATCACATTCAATATATACATCAATCTAAATAGCTTGCTTCAAGTCTGTAGAAAAGTTTTTCAAAGGGGGGGGGGGGCTCCAAAAACTCCACGTGACTACGGGTTCATCCATCATTGCAAACCATGGCCAAAATGCACGATCCTCTCCTACTCCGGACCATGGCTTGAGAGGATGGGGTTCACCTAGCTGAGCGGCATGTCCAATACATATTCCGTACGAATCCAGAAGAAATTATTATAATATAGGTTCCGTTACCAAAGCTTAAGATAATACGAGAATTTAACATTGATTTTGCGCTATTATTTTACTGTCACTCAAAGTACACATCATTTGAAGGCCCGTGATAAGCAATTTCAGTTGGGGGGTACAGCCATACATTTTCTGGCCATGCAAAGTAGAATTTTGTTAACGATGGGGTAAGCTGCGTTACCTTTCAGAGTCTGCAGTGGACTCGTTCAAGGATGCTTTGTCGGCGACTGTAAAAAGTTACCTGAGATTCCTACGCAAAGGAAAGCGCGAAATCTCTGTATGAAACTGTTGCGGCTGCGGAGCTTCACTAACTGTTCATTCGCCATAGAATAGAATCCGATATTTAACACTTAATATCTTTGAATATACAGACGTTTTCAAGATAAACCTCATTTTTGTTTCTAGAAATATATTTATCTACAAAAATAATATATTTTTGTGTTTTTAAACCGAGTAAATCGATGACCTAGCATCGTTTTAGATAACTCAAGCCCCTCTAGGGCTTGAGTAAAAATATTATTAATCGGAGAGGGCTACATTATTGCAGCTAATTTTTACTCAGCGCGACGCTGTGGTGTGTAAAGTTGTTTTAGCGCGATGGCGTGTTGTGTAAACTTGCCTTAGCGTAACAGCGTGTTGTGTGACATGCAGCGTGAAGTCGTATTACCGCGTCGCGCTAACACAACTTGACACAACACGCTGTCACACAATTGGAACTTTGCACTTTACATCGTGACGGCGTGTTGTGTGTTAA
>NW_026919681.1:0-15712 GCF_032062105.1 Saccostrea cuccullata
CCGACTCATGGTAAAAAATGGTCTGTAGATAGGTGTGAAATTTTTTTTACTAGAAAATCTAAACAATGACAAAATTCTGGGAAAAAAATAATTATGTAGTTTCTTATAGGGGTTAAAGAAATTATTTTAGTCGGGCCATTTTAACATTTTAAGCCAGTCGATCAGGTCAGTTTAAAAAGATGGCCTTGTAAAAATAATCATCCAATATTTGAAGATACAGAAGGGGGGGGTTACTTTGCCGATATGTGGTCTTTCAAATAAATTTCGAAATAAAGACATTGTGATATATATGTCAAGAATAATTGCAGGTGATACATACCGATAAAACTCTTATATCAGGCCTCTCCACGGTCATGTCAAACAAACTGGTCGTTAAAGTGCCCTTACATGTTTTGCGCCAGCATCTCCAGTAAATTTTAACTTTAGTTGTTCTATTCTTATGATATCTATAACCATTATATACAAGGACAGTCCCTTTTCTAAGACCTGGCATGAGGTACAAATGCATTTCAACAAATCAGTAATATTCAGCAATAATCAGTAGTGCCGCTACCACACATGAACCCTTGACTCTTAGGCCTAGATCCACACATTGCACAATTTTTGAAAAGGCATCCTTGCTTTTAAAAAGTATTTGATTAATACCAAGGAGCAGATTTCAAACAATTCATTATTTTTCAGTACAGACCCCCCCCCCCCCCTCTATGGTACTACTGACCCTGGGGCCTTGAAATTCACAATTCTGGAAGATAAGGGCCCTTGCTCATAACTATATAGGTAGTTCATATGCTTAATACCCAGGAACAGAGAAGAAAATATTCAAAGATTTAATGTTTTTTCACTATATAATCAATAGAGCCCCTCCCTAACACCAGAACCCCTGACACTGGGGCCATAAAAATTTACAATTTTGGTAGAGGCACTCTTGCTCATCATAACTATGTACTTAGTTAGTTTATTTAATACTTTGGAGCAGAGAAGAAGATTTTCAAAGAATTCATGTATTTTCACTATATAATCAATAGAGCTCCGCCCTAACACCAGAACCCCTGACCCTGGGGACATAAAATTCACAGTTTTAGTAGAGACACTCTTGCTCATCATATCTATGTACTTAGTAAGTTTATTTAATACCCAAGAGCAGAGAAGAAGATTTTCAAAGAATTTGTGTATTTTCACTATATAATCAAAAGAGCCCCGCCCTAACACCAGACCCCTGACCCTGGGGCCATAAAATTCACAATTTTGGTAGAGGCACTCTTGCTCATCATATCTATGTACTTAGTAAGTTTATTTAATACCTAGGAGCAGAGAAGAAGATTTTCAAAGAATTCGTGTATTTTCACTATATAATCAATAGAGCCCCGCCCTAACACCAGAACCCCTAACCCTGGGGCCATAAAATTCACAATTTGGTAGAGGCACTCTTGCTCATCATAACTATGTACTTATGTAGTTTATATAATACCCAAGAGCAGAGAAGAAGATTTTCAAAGAAATAATGCATTTTCACTATATAATCAATAGAGCCCCACCCTAACACCAGAACCCCTGACCCTGGGGCCATAAAATTAACAATTTTGGTAGAGGCACTCTTGCTCATCATAACTATGTACTTAGTTAGTTTATTTAATACCCAGGAGCAGAGAAGAAGATTTTCAAAGAAATAATGCATTTTCACTATATAATCAATAGAGCCCCGCCCTAACACCAGAACCCCTGACCCTGGGGCCATAAAATTCACAATTTTGGTAGAGGCACTCTTGCTCATCATAACTATGGCCAGAGAAGAAGATAAAATAATGCATTTTCACTATATTTGGTAGAGGCACTCTTGCTCATCATAACTATGCACTTAGTTAATTTATTTAATACCTAGGAGCAGAGAAGAAGATTTTCAAAGATTTCATGTATTTTTACTATATAATCAACAGAGCCCCGCCCTAACACCAGAACCCCTGACCCTGGGGCCATAAAATTAACAATTTTGGTAGAGGCACTCTTGCTCATCATAACTATGTACTTAGTTAGTTTATTTAATACCCAGGAGCAGAGAAGAAGATTTTCAAAGAAATAATGCATTTTCACTATATACTTATTTAGCCCTACCCTAGCACAAGAACCCCTGACCCCAGGGCCATGAATTTCAAAATTTTGGTAGAGGACTCAGTGCTGATTACAATCATGCAAACAGTTTGACTGCTTGATGTCCAGGAGTAAAGAAGAAGATTTTTAAAGATTGCATTAATTTAAGTGGTTTTGGCCCCACCCCCAGGCCCCAGGGGGGCAGGGATCATGAAATTCACAATTTTTGTTGCCCTTCACCCATAGATGCTTTGTATCAAATTTGGTTGAAATTGGTTCAGTGGTTGCAGAGAAGAAGCTGAAAATGTTCAAAAGTTTACGACCGATTAACGACGAACGACGTACGACGACGGACGAAAACATAGCAATAGGTCACCTGAGTGACTCAGGTGACCTAAAAAGAAAAGGAAACCTAAAATTTTGTACGAAGATACACATTGTATAGTCTTGTCATGCAATTAATTAGTAAAGAAATTTATCAGCATAGGCTTTCAGAATAAATATTAAATCTGTCTAAAAACAATAATATTTATACCGGTACTGGTTTGGGTAGGGCTTGTATTTGCATTGCCTACATAGCAAAAAGTGGGGACTTCTCCCCCCCCCCAGTAAACATATTACCAAATTACATGTAGTTTTCGATCGAAAATTTGAAAAAAAAATGTTGCGGTAATTATTTCCAGGAATTTTAGAGATATAGTGGTAACGTCATACCTCTAAAATTTAATGTTTCCTTTAGTTCTCCAAAATTATACATTTATATCACATATAATCAATATTTTTGTAAAATTGATCTCTTATCATTGAAAAGTAGACATATTTTGCTGAATACTTGAAAAGTATGCTGATTGATACAGATACTACTGAAATATTTACTATAGTATATTGAAACTTATTGATGCTTGAAATTCGCGATATATTGTAGGGATCGTTGAATATAAATTCCCAGTATTGTAGATTGTCATTAGCCACAAGATCCTTCACATTTAATCCATGGTATTTAAAAGACAACAAGGGGCAAATATTAGCAAATTTAAATAAGCCTGCAATGCTTGCGAGGGGGTGTGCGTAGGGGGGGGGGTGTGTCCATGCAAGTCATATGAGGTTTAAAAGTAAATTAAACGACAAAAATTAAGTTAGTAAATCATCCCGGCCGGTGTATAATAAAATAATTGTTCCACTTTCAAATTTGTAAGTATTTTGATATGAAAATCCTTTTTATAGTATAAGCTAATATCGAAGACGACGAATTAGTCTATGTTCCAAATTTCCTTATGTATTTTTCTTATTTTGCTCCAGTCTATTTTTACAAGTTTGATATCTGTGCCAGGTGCAATTTACATACTTTGTAAATAAAAAAAATGACAGGAACTATTATAATTTTCAGGGCATAGAAGCTAGAATCTTCCATGTACTTCCTGGGGGGTATAATTTAGTTTACCTGAAAAAATTACATCCACCATCTCAAATCTGCTGCTGTTATTTTGTTTTGCTGATGTTAAGGGGATAAGAGTAATTTACATCAATGACACTTTTCTTGACCCCATCAGCTGTTAAAACTGGACGGGATTTCTTTCTTGCCTCAACAAATAGAGATACAGAACTAGTCGGACTCTACCTGTAATCTTTATTTATATCGCTCCATGTTATGATATGTAAACATAAAGTTTGTAACTTTTTTTCAATCGGACTTGTGGGTCTTCGGACAAGTAGGCCTTCGGACTATTGAACCTTCGGACTAGTGGGCCTTCGGACTAATGAACCTTCGGACTTGTGGGCCTTCGGACTAATGAACCTTCGGACTAATGAACCTTCGGACTAGTGGGCCTTCGGACTAATGAACCTTCGGACTAGTGGGCAGACCCCAAGATACATAATTCTGTGTATCGGTTAATGGTGTTGCCGTGGTTACATTTGTACTAAAAATAGTAATTTCTGTGAAATTCTTTCAAAATGCTACTCCTCCTTTAGTTTTGATCTGATTTTAATATTACTTGGCACACAAGTAGACTACACTAAGATACATAATTCTGTGTATCGGTTTTTGATTTCGATGAATGGTGTTGCCGTGGTTACTAAAAATAGAAATTTCTGTGAAATTCTTTCAAAATGCTACCCTACTTCAGTTTTGGTCTGATTTCAATATTACTTGGCACACAAGTAGACTAAACTAAGATACATAATTCTGTGTATCGGTTTTTTGATTTCGATAAACGGTGTTGCCGTGGTTACTAAAAATAGAAATTTCTGTGAAATTCTTTCAAAATGCTACTCCTCCTACAGTTTTGGTCTAATTTCAATATAACATGGCACAAAAGTAGACTACACTAAGATACATAATTCTGTGTGTCGGTTTTTGATTTCGATGAACGGTGATGGCGTTGTTACCAAAATAAAAAATTTCTGTGAAATTCTTTCAAAATGCTACACCTACAGTTTTGGTCTGATTTCAATACAACTCGGCACACAAGTAGACTACACAAAGTGCAACATAATTCTTTATTATACTTTCATGTTAAATACTAAAATCTGATTGGTTTAGACGCAGGTAACAATCCGTTCGATTACCCTGAGCCTTAGCAACACACGTGACAACGGGTAACACAACGGTAATGCCACATGCGTGGAAATTATGCGAGTACGGTTCATCGTAGAATTCTCAAAACGTCAGTTGCGCGTTTGAAAGAACCGGAATTAACTTGACGTCAATAAAAGCTTGCGTCCGATATAGCTTACTTGAAAACAACTAACGACAGACGATACATGCTAGCGAGTGTATGAAACATGCTTGCGAGCCAGAAATAACGAAACTTTATATGATAAATGACTCGAATTCGAGTATCAAACAAACAATAAGGAGATTAGTGAACCGGTGAGTGTGAAAGCTTTCTATACATGAACGTAAAGACGATCGACGGTTTTTTTTTTTTGCCGACGTCCTAAATCAATAAGACATTCAGTATAATAAAATAAATGGTGCCTGTTTTGTAGTGCAACATTTGAAATTGACACCCCTCGGAAAACCTTTGTCAACCGACGCGTCCGCGGAGGTTGACAATGGTTTTCCGAGGGGTGTCAATTTCAAATGTTACCCGACAAAACCGGCACCATTTATATAATGTATCGGTTTTTGATTTCGATGAACCGTGTTGCTGTTGTTACTAAAAATAGAAATTTCTGTGAAATTCTTTCAAAATGCTACACCTCCTACAGATTTGGTCTTATTTCAATATAACTTGGCACACAAGTAGACTACACGAAGGTACATAATTCTATATATCAGTTTTTCACTTCAATGAATGGTGTTGCAATGGTTACTAAAAATAGAAATTTCTGATAAAAATACTCTCAAAATGCTACTCCAAATACAGTTTTAGTCTGATGATAATATGTGGCATGCAAGTAGACTACACTAAGAACATAAAGAGAGGTTATCAAGGATCATTGTTCTATTTATTGCTGTTGAAAAGTTTCAATTTCCAATTGCTTAAGTACTTTTCTCTTCCTTTGCTACAAGTACAAACCAGTAGAGCTTCAGTCTCGACAGGGACTTCTGGTTGATTTATATGAACGGTGTTGCCATTGTTACTAAAAATTGAATTGTTTGTGAAATTCCTTAAAAATGCTACTCCTACAGCTTTGGTAAGATGGCAATGGCTACTTTTCTCATCCTTTATTTTAAGTAAAAATCAGTATAGCTAGTCTCCTCCCACCAACTGTGCTAATATCAAATATGTTAAACAAGGTGACATGGGTAGTGGAGTCTGCGAATGCAAGAATTAAAAAAATGGAAATATCTGAACAACATCTTAACAATAAATCAAGTGCCATGCATTGGCGACTATGTCCGTATTGTGTGTGCTTTGTCCAACCAGTTTCCACCCCTTTCGGCTAAGTTCTAGCTACATTCAGGAACACATACAAGCTAGGGGCAGCAATCATCTATGTTCATCAGGAGGATCCGGGGATTTTTCAGGTGAAGATGCCATCTAGACACTTATTTTTATACATTGATTGTAAGCTCTTGTATATTAAGCATTATATTTTTGAACTGTCCGTCAAAAGTTTAAGCTCGATAATTAATCTCGAGTGTCTTATAGACGGAGTTTAACTGTTGTAAAGTGACATGTGTGGACACGTCTTTGAAGGAGGGAGAAGGTCAATATAGTTTTTGAAAATTACCGTACACTGTTATCACCTGTGCAACGCAAAGCACTTGGAAGGCATCAGCACTTAATTTACATCTCCGGCCAAAACTAAGATGGTACAGCATGGGCAGTGCGAGTGTTTAATGATTTGCGCAGTTTACGAAATACTGCATACTTTTTAAAATTTGGATCATTTTTCCGTGGATTACATAAACACATTGGCTTATAAGGTTCATAGTTGAAGTAAGGAAACGTGATTGGGACTTTTACCCTCCAAATTCGCTCTTTTTTTTATCAAAAGGCATTTGCGCTGCTTGTAAAAAAATTCAAATACTCCGAACTTTAAGAAAATTCATATTGAGGATGTGAAACCAAGTTTGGCAAGTCTTTCAAATTCCGGTGTTGATTTGAAATGTAATGTGCGTCCATCGGAAACTCCAGCAAAAGAAATACTTAACCAGTTGAAAAGTGGATTTAATCGGTGTAGTTTGACTTTTAATTTTAGAATATAATCATAATGATGTCTTTATGAACCATGTGCAAGCGTTCTAAGATTTGTTTGAGTTTTAAAAAAAATAAAGTTAAATTTGCTAAATGGGACTCTTAAATTGGCGCTGCTCGTGGTAAGACGCGTCGAGAGAGGGAGCGTGGGGCGGTCGAGTTCACAAGTTTTTATGGGACTGAAACATAGTCAAATTGTGAATTTAGGCTTGGTGAGGGTGGATACGGTTTCCTTATTTGAAATCTAGGAGTGGCATTTCTAAGAAATTAGAATTAGATCGAAACAACAGTGTAGTGAGTAAAATCTATTTATAGCCTGTAAATCTACATGAGTAGTATATACAAATATTTTAAGAAGCCTTCTAGTGGTGTTGCTGGAGTCGACTACTCGTAAAGGTTCGACTCCAGCTACTAGCAAATCTCCAAAGACAGTCAAAAGAATAGCCACAAGGGAATTCTCCTCTGAATCCTCTCCAAAACGTACGCAGGAAAACCCTGTGCAAATAACAATGGATTCAATTCAAACACAGCTGACCGAAAATAACAACGAACTCAAAAGACAGTAAAGGTCAGTGATATTCAAACAGTTGTAAGTGTTGTAGAATTATTTAGTAGTTACCAAGAAAAATTTGCGAAGAAATTGAACGAAGAAGAAGTATAACTCAGAGAAGAGAATGAGAAATTGCATCAAGAAAACAAAGATTTGCGGAAAGAAATTAAGGAACATGAAGAAAGCTTTCAAATGACTTGCATAACAGAACGGAAAAAAAACTGAAAAGATGACAAAGTCAGCAGTTTCAAAAGCAAATTACAATGAACAGTATTTGAGGAAGAATAGCACAAAAATTAATGGTTTACCAGAGAAGAAGGGGAAGAACCCGTACAGGTTGTGAATGAAGTGATCCAGGAAGTCGGCGAACTGATTGAAGAAATTCATTATGACGTTCTAGCAATCCATAGGATTCCAAGAAAGAAAGACCAACACCGGCCAATTATAATAAAGCTTAAAACCAGTGAAGCGAAAAGGTTATGAAGTAGCATCAGACAATAAAGATCTAAAATTACAGAATGATGTCGAAGTAAGAGTAACGGATTACGTGATACAAGAGAATGTAGCCGTTAGAACAAGACTCCTACAAGACCACAGAGCTTTTCCGATCAAAATGTGTCCCTTGTTTGTCGTTGTCGTCGTCAACTTTTCACCTTCTCCTCAAAAAGCACTGGGCCAATTTCAACCTCACTTTCCACAAAGTATCCTGGGGTTAAGGGGATTCAAGATTGTTCAAAAAATGAATGACCATGCCCTTTACCAAGTAGAGATGATTTTGAATAGTGAAAAATAAATGTCATCTTTAGAAAATATTTTTCTCAAATATTTGTTTTCTTTAGCGATGTTTTGACAAGAAAGCAATATTCATGATTCAGTGCAATAATATGATTGATTGATTGATTTATATTGTTTAACGCCGAGGCGGCAATATTTCAGCCATATTTCGGCGGACAAGTTTGTTTATTGAACGTTTTTTGGAAGTTTTTGGTCTCGGTGGCCCCCAATGAGCCTACTCTTTTTCGAACTCCATAGAAACGGTCTTTTGCGTGCCAAGGGGGTTGTTATCCCTGACATGGGGCACCATTTAATGTCCCATCCGACGGACTTAAAATTTAAAAATATGTAAAGTGTTATAAATATGTAAACTGTTAAAAATAAAATGATCTAAATATATTTCATAAAAGTGCTCTAATCATTTTTATATTTTATTGTAAAAATCAGTTTCATGTAAATATTCCAAAATTGCATGTACATTAACATTTGTAAAAAGTTCATATATGGTTTTTGCTTTACCAAAAAGTTTATTTCGAATGGGAGTAAAATCAGAACATTCTAATAAAATATGGTTAACAGTTATCGGACAATCACAGGATATACATTCCGGTTGAGACTCCCGATTCAGTAAGTATGCATGTGTAACTTTAGAGTGACCAATCCGTATTCTTGATATAATTACTTCGTCTTCACGTTTCAGACCGAAGTTGCATGATTTGTTAACTTTGTTTTCGATAGCATAAATCTTACTTTCATCACAAAAATTCCAATAAATTTGCCAAAGAGAATTAACGTAAATTTTAACAAGATATTTCAAATCAGTGTAGGGAATTTTAAATGAAGTAATTTCATGTTGAAGTGCTATTTTTGCTGCACTGTCAGCCCTAGAGTTTCCAGGGATGCCGATGTGGCTCGGAATGCAACAAAAATTCACATTTTTACCCTTGAGAGAGAGATGAGTATACTGAATTAATATATCTAAAACATAAGGATGATCAAGATTCTTGTTTTTAATAGATTGTAAGCAAGAGAGGGAGTCTGAAAATATAGTAAATATGTTGTCACTGGAAGATTTTATGTATTCAAATGCAAGTTGTATGGCCTTCGCTTCCGCAGTAAAAATTGTTGCTTCATTTGGAAGACGTGTTGAGAATATGCTTTCATCAATCACTGCAGCTGACGCAACTGTATCATTATCTTTCGAACCATCTGTATAGATTTCGACTGAAGAACCCATAGAATGTTTCATTTCGGCCAGTTTTCGTTTAAAAATAAGGGAATTTGTTTCCGATTTCTTAAATTCAGATAAAGATATATCAACACTTGGTTTGATTAATTTCCAGGGCGGTATCTCAGAGAAAGTTGTAGGCTTTATAATATCCAAAGGAAGTTCAGAGTCTCTAATATGTTTTTAGATCGTATTCCAAGTGGTTTTATACATGTTTTTCTTTTATTATGATACAAGTTTTCATTCTGTGGATAAAAAAACACAGTTATAAGCAGGATTATCAACATTTGCTTTTAATTTCAGTATATATTGTAGGGTAAGTTTAATTCTACGTGAAAGTGGAGGGGTGGTTCATTTGCCTCAACATATAAACTGTCTTTAGGAGAAGTTCGAAAAGCTCCCAAGCACAGTCTAAGACCTTGATGGTGAATTGCATCAAGAACTTTCACGTAGGAAGTTCTTGCCGAGCCATTTACAATACAGCCATAATCTTACTTGGATCTTACTAAAGAACGATATAGTTTTAAAAGAGTATCTTTATCTGCCCCCCATTTTGTATTTACAATTACTTTAATAACATCTAAAGCTTTTGTGCATTTTTCTTTGAGCATTTTAATGTGTGATACGAAAGAGAGTTTACTATCAAAGATGTTACCTAAAAACTTTATTTCTTTAACAACCTTAATTGGATTTCCATCAAGCAGCAGACGTGGTTCGTCATGCGCTTTCCGTTTGGAACAAAAATGAACGCAAGCGGTTTTACTTTTTGAGAATTTAAATCCATTTACACCGTGTATATCCCAACATGCGGGGTGTATACTATGTTGTGCGCAGGGTGTATGCTTCCGAAGCGAGAGAAAGGGGGTCAATATAGGTTCTTTGTCCATTTTCTCAACTTACGGATATTTTTCGCCAGAGAGCATATGCCTACGGAAGAAAGCATTATCTAAAGATTATATGGATACCTGTGAATCCACTGGACACCTTCTAGTTTTATCAAACACCTCAACACAATTCCGAGGATCGGTGCAAGATTAACGCTACACTGTGTTTATGATCAAATATCAGGAGAAAGCTTTGCTTTATCATCACTTTTATATTATTGTTAAATACATGTTTACTATATAAATGTTTGTACAAATTGTCTCTTAATAAGACAGTTCGTATATGAAGATATTGACGAAAAATCAATGTTGTGTCCGGGGTGTATGCAACATGTTGTACGCGGGGTGTATACCCCTCTTTACTTTATAGTATCATTATCTGAAATATCATTAAAAAAAATTCTTAACAATTGACTTTTGTGCAAGTTATATATTTATTTTTCAAATTATTCACCAGTATTGTAATAGCACAACTTCAGGTTCATGAATTCGATAAACTGAAAAAAAAAATGATACACTTTCATCGTACTTTTTGCTTTGCATGCCTATGGAAGTAACTGTACAGGGTGCTTTGGTTAACTGTTTAATGTGATAACCAACAATTCATCCCTTCGATTTAAGGTCATACGCAATGTAGGTTGAACTTTATGGGTTCTTCCCTGGAGTTGAAGAGTTCCACTAAATGAAGGACCCGTTTGCAATACTTTTAATGTCTATATATGAATTTGTACACCTCTTCTAAAACAATTTTTGATGAAAAAAAGTCTGGATTTTTTGTTCTGTAATTTTTGTGCATTTTTCTTTGAATAATGCAAAAATTTTCAGAATTTGATATCTTTTCAAAACCCCTGGTAACGCATACTGATTTTTTGTCTAAGAACATGTAATGGTATTGTAAGTTTAAATTTAGAATATCTTGAAAAATTATCAGTAGGTGAGGTACGTTGCGTATGTCCTTAAAGACACCTTATTCAGATAATTCCTTAATAAATACTTCACACATGCATCATTTTGAACATTTAACATTTCCTCATATTCCTGTTTAACCCCCTTCAACATTTTTTAAATTGATACTGCATACGGAGTGTATATATTTCAGTTGATTCGATACCAAGAGCACGCTCTACTATGAACAATTTTTAAAACGAGGTAAATTAATGACAAGCAAGTTGATGAAACTAGAATATCAGCAGTCTCGTTTAAAGTCATCAATTCGTAAGTTCTATGATGGATACAATGACCTTGTCAGCAAATAAAATTTATCATTGAGTCAAATGCTGACTGACGTTTTTCATACCAATTGTTAGACCATTATTTATACACTGAATTGATGACGGATTTTTCCGTTATTTCAGTGATAATGAGCACACGGCAGGTGTGATCGGTGAGCAGGGGATGCTCGCTCCTTCATGGCACCTGATCTCACCTCTGATGTTTCGGAGGTCCGTGTTTGCTCTGCTCTTGTTTTGTATTGTTTATGGAATTTAAGATTGGATGCTGTGCGTTATCTCCACACCCCTTTCATTGAAAATATTTAGCTTTTTGTAACGTCATAAACTCTGCAAAAAATGTTTTTCTTAGGTAGTATTTATATGCTGTGTACTTTGCCCACCTGGTTAAAGGAGGGTTAGCATTAATTGATATTAATTACACGTCAACGTAAAATTGTAATTGTAACCAAAAAAGTTATTTTTAATTGTGCATGCCCTAAGAA
Organism: Saccostrea cuccullata; assembly: GCF_032062105.1. NCBI lineage: Eukaryota > Metazoa > Mollusca > Bivalvia > Ostreida > Ostreidae > Saccostrea > Saccostrea cuccullata. The sequence goes on from NW_026919681.1 coordinate 11,885, forward strand.
AATTGTCGTCCCTTATTACAAAGTGCATTTTTAGAGCTGGCTATAAATGTTTATTGTGCTTGTAAAATATCAAATCTTTTCAGATATGGAAAAATGAGTCCAGATATTGCAAAAATTGAAGGGAAAATTAATTTAACATATCATACAAATACGTAGTATCCCCCTTTTTGTCCCAGGCACAACTTTTCACTACAGAAAATGTTCATCGAAAGTCAAGTTACCCCCCCCCCCCTTTTTGTTGCAGCTTAGTCAAACAATGGTTATATGTTATGTTTAAGTGGAAAAAAAGGAGAATTGTTACTGAAAAAAGATGGGACCTTCAACCCCATCTGAAATTGGAGTTTTGAGTTTCGATTGCCCCCCCCCCCACCCCTTTTTATAGCTAGTCAACTTATGTCAAAGGTTTTCTTTTTCAGGTATCCCCCCATTCAAAAAGATTCTAAATCATTGTTAAAAATGCTTAATAATACATGTATTAATAACATAAAAGTTGCAGAAACAAAAAAGAGATTTATTCATAATACACCATTCATGTAGTGTTTCTATTATTTGTAACAGGCGAAATATTTAGATTAAAACGATCCGAAGAAAGTGTCCTCAATGCAGCGATTGAGGAGGGGGGGGGGGGGGCTTTGGAGAGATTTTATATTTTATGATTACGTAGATTTAGACCATTGCGCCATCTACAATGTAGCATTAATTCAGATAACAATCGCTCCTTGCACATCTAGCGCCTATTACTAGCATGTCTGAATACGATTTTTAATTTTTTTTGTTCTTTTGATTTTTTTAAAATTTAGTTCATTTGTTTTATACCTCAGTAAGTTTATGGACTTGACTTTTTGGTTGGGCGTTAGTATTAAGGTCTTTTGTCAACACTACCTGTCGCCTATAAACCTGTGTAAATAATATTTCCATAGATACTTCGCAATAACAATCTTAAGAAAAATATGGGGTATACACCCCGCGTACAACATGTTGCATACACCCCGGACACAACATTGATTTTTCGTCAATATCTTCATATACGAACTGTTTATTAAGAGACAATTTGTACAAACGTTAACATAGGAAACATGTATTTAACAATATTATAAAAGTGATGATAAAGCAAAGCTTTTTTCTGATATTTGATCATAAACACAGTGTAGCGTCAATCTTGTTCCGATCCTCGGAATTGTGTTGAGGTGTTTGATAAAACTAGAAGGTGTTCAGTGGATTCATGGGTATCTATATACTCCCTAGATAATGCTTTCTTCCGTAGGCATATGCTTTCTGGCGAAATTTATCCGTAAGTAGAGAAAATGGACAAAGAACCTACATTGACTCCTTTCTCTCGCTTCGGAAGCATACACCCCGCGCACAACATAGTATACACCCCGCATGTTGGGATATACACGGTGATTTACGTCAGCCCAATTTTGAATTTTATTCAGACAACTCTGCAATTTACGCTCAATATAATTCATATTTTTTGATTTAAAACAAAGAAAAAAATCATCAACATATAAACTTCCATGCATATCATTTTCAAGAACTTCTGCTAAATTGTTAATTTTTATACTGAATAGAGTTACTGATAAAATACTACCTTGTGGCACACCCATTTCCTGATCAAAACTTTCCGAATATGTAGATCCTAAGCATACTTTAAAATGTCTATCATTCAAGAAATTCTTGATAAAATTCGGTAAATGTCCTTTAAGACCCATAGTGTAGAGATCTTGTAAAAATGCCATGTCTCCATGTAGTATCATATGCTTTTTCTAAATCAAAAAACACAGATACAACATGCTCTTTTTTAATAAATATGATTACGGTTATTAACCACAGGTATATGCATAAATAGTCAAATTACATTAAAATCCAGCTTTTCTAGTGTACTCTGCTTTGCAGTACTATCCCTTTATCACTGCTACTTATTTTATTTATTTTCTATTTCAATTAAAAGGGTTTGAGTATTTTATCTTTGTCCGTTATTGTGATAAATTTGTCAATTAACAGAAGAATGTAGTGTGGACCTCAAGTCGCATAATTTAGGTATACATGTAAGGTAATATTAATCAGATTTCATTTTATTAATAACTCGTGCGTAGAAAAGTCAACAGGTAACTCGGCTGGTATAGCTTGAGGCCATTTCTTCTTCCATTTATGCGCCTGGCACCAAAGTTAAGCATTATCGCACATGTTTGAAAGTTAAAATTATGCTGAGAAAGACCACGTTAAATCCTGGATAAATTATTTTAAAATATATATTAAAATAAGTAGGAGCTGGAGCTGATTCGGACTTTGAAATAGCTGTGACCAGTTCAGTTAGGAACTTCCTCCAATGTATAAGGAGAACCCGAGAAGGTGGTTTTATAAAAGACATAAAATTTAGATAAAAAGGAATGACGTGATGCAAAAAAGTTGGTTAAACCTATTCTATATAATGCTATAAAAAATTAGAGGTGATAGACTCTAAATAAAAAAGGCTTTAAACACTGTACAGTATCTTAGCTTCTATTAAAAAAGTTATTTCAACTTAAAAAGTATTTGCATACTCCTACTTAAATAAAAATCTAGGGTCTGTTGTAGACTTTTCAATAGCTTGAGCTCTATGGAAATGTAGAACAAATACCATATTGCGGCTCAGGTTCTCTATAAATCCCAGAATTTTGTTGATTTTGGAGGTAGCCTCTGAGAACGTGAAGTAGGAGGGGTCAATAATGACTTGTAGTATTATAATGTCCTCCATTATGTATGAATTGGATTCTAGTGTACCGATTTGTTCTTGCAAGTAGAATCCTAGTTTGGTCAGATAAAGCTGCCTAACAGAATCTATGCTGGGACATTTTAATAGAAAAATGTAATATATCCTCCGTGCTGTCTCTACACAACAGTCATTCATTATTTACTTCGTGTTGGTTGAATTTACTAATATTGTCTTAAAAACGGTAGGTGTTTGTTGCGATTTGGATTTTGACAATTGCCTTAATTAAAGCACTAGGTAAATATGCACTCGATTGCCATAATTGATGAGGACGTCTGCAGGAGTTGGTCTGTACATGGAGTTTGAGATGTTGTAAAGAGACTTTCCGAAATTTCAATTTCATTCTTGATTTGCCAATATTCAGCAATTTGTTTCTGTACTCACTGTTTCCAGTGTTTCGCCTCTGCAATATTTTTTATATTCCTTAATAGGTATAGTAGATCTGGAGGATCTGGAAAATTATATTTTTCTAAGGTAGTTTTAGCTCTAATAAACCAACCGGCACTATTACCATATTTGGTCAATAGTTGTACTGCCATTGCCAAATCCGATGACGATTGGTTTATGTGAGCATGGATGGTGTTAACCAGTTAATCCCAGATCACTACTCACTCCAGGTTGAGAAAACTCTACCAAAATAATAAAGCTGAGTTTATTTAATAGTCCCATCTTTGATTTCTTCAACATAAGAAGCCATACCTTTTTTGCAGAGGATGGTTGTTAATAAAATATAACTTCTGCAGATTTCTAAAGGTGACTATGTAGTTATTCTACCCATGCAAAATGAAATAAATCATTAAACATTGCACCTTTACCATTACGAACTATCCTTAGTTAAAAATGATTCCTTGAATTCAATATCACACCATAAAAATGTATATCTTTTTCGTAGCGACATCTCTATGCATGGTTGTATTCTCACATTTGAAAAGTTTTCCATTCAAATTATTTCTAGAAATGACACCCTTTCCATTTGTTAAAATATCTCCTGTGGTCATTGGTGGCAGAATTTCTATATGAATACTCAGTATTGATAATGTTTAACACAGATTAAAAATTTGGCGCAATATGTACTA
>NW_026919682.1:0-15586 GCF_032062105.1 Saccostrea cuccullata
GTCGAACATTGATGTTCACAATTCTGCGAATGATATTGTTTCTAAAGATGTGATATATGAATGATATATGTAATAAATGATTTATATATACATTGTATATATACTCAACAAAAAAAGAAACGCATAATCAGATTTAACATGATAATCTAAGTTTTCAGTTTAATCCTTATTTTTTTAAAAGTGAATTTTGAGGGTTTTGATAAAAATCAAACATGTCCTGTTTTGCGAGTAGAAGTGAAGTCTATGTCAGTGTCGACGCCTCCAAAGTCTTGGGGCATACGTCTAAAACAGTCCATATGTCCTTTGCGACGTTTAAGCGCTGGTGGATTTCCAATATACGGATATTGTGCACAAATACCAGCTCCTATCAGTCTTTTGCGAACAATTTATGCACTTTTATGCTGATTTTTTCATCCAGCAATTATAGCAGCAGTTTTTACAGCAATTTTGAATCTCATGAGGTGCTTAAAAAGGGGGGGGGGATCTGACGGTGCTGCCTGGGTGTTGTTACCTGCGGACAGCCAATTATTGGTCTTCTGACGTTAGTTTAACGGCTGCAAAGCCCATTGATGTATTCCAAATGCGGTTGCAACTTCCTGTTGCGTAGCTCCGTTTAGTATCATCGTCAGTCTGGTTGTGTTCATCTTTGTCTCGGCGTGGCATTGCAGTATCTTCACTGCAATCAAATCTTAAATATGGGTTTAATAGGAGTATTAATAGTTTCTTTAAATCCAACATATCAATGAAAATAGACATCCAAGAAGACGGTACAGTTTGAGCTTTATTGTGCCCTAAAAATTTAATGTTCTTAAAGAGTTATAAAATTGGCTTTAACAATAGTTTAGTAGATGAATATGATAAATCATTAAAGAATATGGCATGAAGAAGGGCCATTCTTGAAATATGACGTCATTAATTTGGTATATTTTTAAGTTTAATGCAGAAAAGCTTCAAAATGACTCGTTTTTCTGCTAATTTTCCTTTAGAAAATAGTGTCTGCCACCGTCGCCCGCTTTAATTTTTGGATATATTGTGCAAACTGCTATGAAAAATCACATATGTCAAAATCTTTCCGGGCGACGGTGGCAAAGTATGTTTTCTGAAAGAAATTTCCACTGAAAATTGATGTCTTCTGCAACTTTTTAAGAAAATACGGGAAAATGAACAAGTTAATGACGTAACAATTAGCATTTAGGAAGTCATATGAGAAAAACCATTTGTGTATTCTTACTGCAGAGAATTCCTACGATTCATAAAGAATGAATTTTAATTTTTTATATCACTTTCATATTTTTGAAAAATATAGGGCTTAATTTGTATTGAAACTGTACCTTCTTCAAATATTTAGAAGAAATCATGTAAAACACAACTTTCATAAACACGTTCAATCAAGGGAGATAATTCAACACTGGGGTTTTAAAATCCCTAGTTGTCCTTTAAATAGGTCACAGGTATCCAATGATATGAAAGATAGTTTTTGCATGTACATTTTAAAAATTTCATTGACGATTAAACCAATATACGTTTCTTTTTATGTTGAGTATATATGAAAAAATGTTACATACTTTAACATTTAAAAAAACATTCCTGTTATATATTATTTGAATTTGAAAGAATAAATATTGTTCTCTCCTCGTCACTCAGTGACAGTTAAAATACATGTATTCCCTAATTTCATAAAAGGTTAAACAAAGACGTTTTATGATAAGATATCTAATCATTAGACTAGCTGCAGGACTGTAGCCTTATGGTTTTACATATTAGTCTTTGGCCATACGCTTGATTCGAATTTCCTGCATTCGAATTGACAATTCAAATCAAGCGAGTTTATTGCCTGTAGAGACGACTATAAAGGGCTGGTGGGTGGATAAAACATACAGATTGTTTAAGGAACTACGAATGGAGAGGTACTGAATTGACCAATGCTTGGAAGTATAGAAATCTTTTCCCAACAGTGCGCAAAAATCTTGCATCGTAAATTGCAAATTTTTTTTGTGCATTACAGAATCTGTAAAGATTAATGCAATGTAATCAAAAACATAGCACTACAGTTCTACAGTATCATTAGAGAAACAACATCGAATTTTAATTTGGGAATCGAGCTCATATCATATAAATGTATATGAAAAAAACGGCAATCGAAATTGAAAACAAGGAAAGAGTCAGTATAACAAAGGTATACTTTTAAAATATCAGAAGCAAAATGCAGAGGTAAGAAACTCCTGTTAACAAATTATATCATCCCTTTGCTCTTTCTTAAATAGACAAAGATAGACTTGGGAAGACAGGGAAATTGGTTGTTATTTCAGTATAAAATAAAATAACAGCTCAACAGTTTATATGAACGAAGTCAGTGAACATTAGACAAGATAGAGTTTTCTTAAAAAAGATCTGATAATCAATTCAGAGACTATAAGTTCAGTTCTTCGGAGAAGATTGAGATATATATTGAAAAAGCTTTGAAACAAAAACTAATTGCAGTTGATAATGATAAAGAACAATGTTCCAGCTCAAACGTCCATAAAACAATACAAAAAAGAATCAAAACACGGACGTGGGATCAGGTGCCATGGAGGAGTAGGCATCCCCTGCCGACCGGTCACACCCGCCGTGTGCTCCTTATCATAATCGGGAAAACATAGAAAAATCTGTCGTCAATTCAGTCAAAGACATTGTAACGAGACTGCTTATATTCTAGTTTCATCAACTTTTTTGTTTTGTTTATTTACTTCGTTTTAAAACATAAATGTAGCATTGTCTTGTATATCAAATCAACTGAGGAATATAAAACCCATTTTCAGGTGATGAAGGTATATTGCTGCGTTAGTAAGGAAAGTTGATGTTGAAAAGTAAAGGACCATGTTTATCATAGAGCTTGGTTGAGATTACTATTAATGTCGTTTTTAAGTAAAATATCCAAATATGAAACAGATGTGTTAGACAATGTGGTATTTTTATCCCACGTTAAAGGATTATATCACATCGACATAAGAATAGAAATAGCCACTGTCATTTGACAACACGTCGTCAGTATATCTAAATGTGGAGTTGAAGGCCACAACAAGTTTTTACTTCTGTTCACGCTTAGCATTTAGGACAAATTCAGCTTATTATGAATACAAAAATAGGTTGTTGATAACGGGTCGCCATTGGTGCCCTCGGGGACTCCAATGGATTGTTGGAAGACTTGGTCTCCAAAACCACATAGATATTGTCAATCAGAAACTCAAGTATCCCGTTGATATCAACTTCAGAGTACCTAAGTATTTTTAACAAAATAATTTTGCAAAGGACCAATGGCAAGGTAAATTTACGAAGTTGTCAACGTTATCAATAAGCCTGGGCTTTAATATATCGTGGGGAGTGGTAGTGTATAAAGTTGAAAAGTAGTAAGTTTTTAAAGAATTTTTAAAGACTGTAAACCTGGGAACAAAAGTCTACATAGATATCATGAAGACTGGGTTAGCTTTATTAAAAACAAACATGTATTCAGCCACAGGGATACAGAAAACTTTTTTCTCCTTTTTCCATGATATTTGATTTGTTGTATCTGCATCAATGTATTCCTTAAACGTTATTGCATTCTAAGTTAAATTCAACTAAAAGTTTTATTATTTGTCAAAAAATGCTGTACATGATAAATAATAAAGCAATACAATAATTCTTAGCTAAACTACATCATGGTGACCTCCAATTAATTTTAGATTTCTTTGATGAATAATACACACAAATCTGTGTCAATGCTAATAGTTTTGAAACCCTGGGGCACACTCATCAACGCTTCGACGTCAAAAACATACACTTAGCTTCGTATGTTTCTAAAGAAAAAATTCTGACAGTATGACCAAATACCAATTCATAAAAAATGCTAGGCACTTCAAATTATTTTTTCCAGCAATTTCTAGCATTTGTTTCATTTCTTTTGCCGCGTAATTGTGCATTCAGAGATACCCTGTTTCTTCACAGATCGTTTTCACCAAATGCAGAGTTTTCATCCTTTAAATTCCGTCTGTGCCTATTGAATACACAGGCACTACTGGCATAAAATATGAAAGTACTCAGAATATGTTCTTGAGTAGCGAAAAAGATGAGAGACATAAACACCCTATGAAGGTGATAGCGGAATATCACTGCATAGATAAGAAAATTTGACAATAGAAATGCTTGTCTTCTTTTCATACAGTCATCTCATGTAGATTTTTTAAAAACACGGCAACTATTAAATGAGCACAATAAGTGGCCATCGCAGGAAAGCGGCAGTTTTTTATTTCCACAGGAAAGGCAGAGTAAGAGCTCATTATCATAATCGGAAAATAACGGGAAAATTCGTTGAAAATTCAGTGTGTGATAATTATGTAATAATTCGTATTAAAAACGAAAATCGGCATTTACCATAATAATGAATTGTATTTGCTGACAAGGTCATTGTATCGATCATAGAACTTAAAATGATGACTTTAAACGAGACTGTTGATATTCTTGTTGCTCTAACTTGCCTGTCGTTAAACTACTTCGTTTTAGAAATTTAAGTCATACATATCCTTCGCAATGAAACGGCAAGAATGACCGATGTGTAGTAGAGAAAATATGTCACCTTTGTTTATGTGTAGATGCACCCTGTGTTTGAGTAACATCAGATTAGAAGGTGAAAAAAGTATATTAAGCTATAAATTACAGAAGAAATTAAAATTATTTTTATATTCATCACTCTGGTGTATGCATTTTTTTTTAATAAATGGTTTGAAAATGTTTTTATTAATTCATTTTATTTTATTTATTTGAATTCCTAAAGATCATGACATTAAAATTTTGCTACCTCTATTGTCTTTTATTTAGTATTATGTAGAATGGATGGAAATGTTTCGATTTTATTAAATTTACTTAATCATTTCAGCTTTAGATAATCACGCAATAATCACGTATTGTACGCATTTCAAAAGTCCAAAGATCAAATCAAGTGTGTGACCACCAGGAAATATTTCTAGGAAGGATTTGATGTATTTTTGGAGTGTATCCTTTTCGTATAAGGTTTATATAGCTTTTGAAAAAAAAATCACAAAAGCTGAATGGACTACATATATTTATTGTTTGTGACATATTTTTCATGCTCAATTTCATTAACATCGACTTCAGACACAAACATTTGTAAGGATTCGTAAGTATTATTTAAAACGAAACAATTTGATTAGACTTTTTCATGTTTTCTAAATTTTCCAAAGCAATGAATTTTTATTGCATACTAGTAACTCTAATTAAGAAACATACTATAAAAAATGTTTACAAACAATGTTAATGAAAATTTTATTCAGTGGAGGGAATCGTCTATTTTGTTTAAAAATTCATTTATGGAGCAGTCAAATTTGTCATATTCAACATGTCTCATCAGTTTAAAAAAATTGCAAATATAGACTTAAAGACCCCCTTTTTTACTGAACGGTTACCTGGGGAGTGGTTTCAGTAACAACTGTTTACGTAAAGCATTACACAGGAAGTCTGTTTAAGGTAACCAAGGTTAACATCATGTGTTTTATGTCTAATTTTGAGTAAGACTTCTTATAATAATGAAAATATTTACTATAAAACTTTTTTGTAATATAATCACTGATATCTTTTGAAGAAGAAAAAATTATTAAGATAACGTTTTTTTTTTTTTTTTTTTTTTTTTAAATGTAAATTAAAGAAAAGATCACACAAGGTCAAACTGCATGAAAAGCAATCGTATGATTCATATATTTTTTAAAATAACAGTCTTGTGAATATGGAAATAAAGATATGATTGATTGATTGATTGTATATTGTTTAACGTCCCTCTCGAGAATTTGTCACTCAGATGGAGACTTCACCGTATGCCGGTGAAGGGCTTAAAATTTTGACCTTTACTCGGACTCAGGGCCATTGAACAGTGAGGGATCTTTATCGTGCCAGCGCCTGTCGCTGACACGGGCCTCGGTTTTTAAGGTCTCATCCTAAGGACCCGCAACTTTCACTTCAAAGTGCCGAGCACATGGCGAAGGAACAGTTGCTACCCATTTTAACGACTAGGTCGGTCGCGGCCGAGATACGATCTCACGACCTCCCGATCACAGAGATAGCGCTCTATCGACTGAGCTACCGTGAACGGTAAATAAAGATATGAAACAATTTATGTATTCCATTTAGGCCTATCTGTCGTGTGAACATTTACCGCAATCAGAATTTTTTTGTTCTGGCCAACAAAAGTGTCCAAAATACATGTATTCATAATTTTCCAGTGTGCGTGTGTTTACAAAATTGTTAAAGTTTTGCAAAATTTCTTCTTTTTCTATCTAGCATTGTTCGTTGTCTTAACCTTTCATTAGGAAAAGAGACAGACATTAGTGGAAATTCGAACAAATGGGCCTAACTTACAATCTCGAAACTCGCGTATTCGAGCAATAATTCCTACCATTTCTTTGCAACATGGTGTAGATTGTATCTATATAATTATACAATGATAAAACATATCGCTTGCAAGTACCATACTGTCGTGCAGATTGAAAACAAGTATTTTGCGAAGTCAATGTTTTATTCATCTACTTTCAATTATTTTTTGTAATATACTCACCGTCAATAGAAACGCAACACCTTTATTTTAGCCTGAAAATTATATACAGGTTATAACTATGTACCAAAAAAAGTTAGGACATCTTTTACTTTGCTAAATCAGTTATTTAACGGTTGAATGAATTTCTTTCCATCACCGGAAGTTGCGTTTTAGCCCTCTTAACAGAATTCAAAATTTTTCATTTTTGATAAAATTTTAACAATATTTTGAGTTTCCAAGGTTTTGAAACTGTTAATCATAAGTATTGTACTAAAAGGCCAAGAAAAAAAATTATTCTTTCTTTACCGGATGTGATGCCTATATTTCCTCAAAATGACTGATAGCAAGAAGGGGGGATGTTTTAAGAGTTATGTGTTACCTTCTAAAGTTTAATGATAACATTAAAAATGAATATATTTAGGTAAAAAGTAAATTTACAAAAAAATAATGCTACATTCAAACATTAAATGTTATTTTTAGACCTTAGAAAGAAACAAAAACCCAGTAAATCTTAAAACATCCCCCCTTCCGACCATTTAATGAAAACGTGCTATTCCGTCACATACAACAAATGCAGCCCGATTTCTACTATGCATTAAGTTTATTAATGTCTTAATCTGAGCGAAATTAATATTCTTGGGCATTTTTAAATATATGATTTTCAGATTTTGCGGTCAAATTTTCTCTAACCTGGCGTAGTGTAGCAACTTTTGGACTTCCGGTCAAGAAACTGTCATTTATGCTATTGAAACACATGAGCCTAATGAGTCGTGATATAGAGTACATTTGCATCTGCAGCTCTTTTCTTCTTTATTTTGAGAATTTCCAGCATTAGCAATGAAATCAGTCATTTTGAGGAAATAAAAGCATCACATCCGGTAAAGAAAGAAGGGTTTTTTTTTCCGGCCTTTTAGTACAATACTTATGATTAACAGCTACAAAACCTTGAAAACCGAAAATATTGTTTAAAATTTCATAAAAAAATGCAAAATTTTGAATTCTGTTAAAGGGCTTAAAAGCAACTTCCGGTAAAGGAAAGAAATTTATTCAACCGTTAAATAACTGAATTGGCAAAGTAAAAGATGTCCTAACTTTTTTGGTAATAGTTATAACCTGTATTCAATTTTCACCCTAAAATTAGGGTGTTGCGTTTCTATTGACGGTAAGTATATAACTACCAGCACCACTGGGATTTTTTAGCCAGCGTGTACACAAGGCGGGTACATGAAAGTGTTTGACGTGTGACCAGTAGGTATCTGGCCTGTCAATCAAATAAGAAGTTATTGGGGTTTTTTAACGATTGGCAGGCGGTAAATTATTGATATTGAATAGGGTAGATTTGGGGGGGGGGGGGCGTTAACATAAAATTTGGTGTTTAAGGTAGGATTCTTCTCATATTTCTTGTATTTAAAAATTAATGAAATTTTCACAGAATCAAGAGGACAATATCACTAAGTGATGGTATCAGTGAGATTAAATTTGACCGTTTTATATTAGAGGCAAGGTTAGGTCAAGGTCATTACCTTTTTCCTGGACATAAAGAATAAAAAATTACTGTTTCCAAATATGCGATCTCTTCTTGTAATTCAAAGGATTGAATGTTTTTCTTTTTGCATAAAAAGATACTACCATATAGGGCCTATAAGATGATATTACCGAATTGACATGGATAATTTAAATAAAATGGATATTTGCTAATCCGAATTTCCTCTACTTTTCTTACATTTTTAGAATTTATTAGTTATTTTTATATGCTTCCTATATTTAGCTTTTTCTAATTTTCACATATAGTAAAGTTGTCACTTAAAGGTACAAAATGATACAAAAACTAAAAGTTTTGATCGTTTACTAAGAGAGAAATAACACTTTTTACGGATTTTTTGCTCAAATCTGTACTTAGATTTGAAGCAATTAAAAGCCAACATAGTTCTAGTATGTGTGAAAAATCTTATTTATTTAATATATTTTGAAACTTTAGTCCCTTATTATTAATTTAACTTACATTTGAAAATTTCGTCTAGTCTTTGATTGCGTAAAAATTATAACTAAATTCAATGTTCTATAATAATTTTGAGAGGTAGAAAATAAGATATCTTCATACGCCACCATTCCGCCAAAAATATAGTCCCTGCTAGTTTTCAAACACTGTTTATCATTTCTATTTAAAATTGTAAAATTGTGATGAGGAAAGAAAAATATGGTCTTTTAAATCTCTTACATCTAAATATATAAGACCTATCAACAAATATACTTTGAATATTCCATCTAGTCAGAAACCAGAGAAGAATCCTACCTTAAATGAAATATGTTATTTATTTCAACAATTTTACCAAAATTACAGAAATGGAACACAAAGTTGTTGTCAAGACTACAAGAATATTTCAGGAAAGTGCACAGGTATCTTTTCTTTAACACTTATTTCCTTGCTACGCGTGGCTCATACTGAAAGCTTACTTACTTTGCTTTTTTATAATTAATTTTTTTAATCCACAGCTTGCATTGGTTCTTATGGTCAGGATTGTTCAAATCCATGTACGTATGGATACTACGGCCATGGGTGTCGTGATCGGTGTGACTGCAGTGAAAATCAGATATGTGATAAAAGAAGAGGTTGTTTGGTTTTGCATGATGATTATTTTAAAAGTAATTTTTTTTTAAATTTTTAAATGTGTATTTTTAAATACTTAATGCAAGTAAATTCATCCATTTGTATTATTTTAGTCAATTCTTGCCTTTATCGCTGATTATCGTGGATGAATATTAAAAGGGGATTCAAAGAACACAGTGTAATTTCTTTAATAGATCTTTGAGTGGGCTAATTCAAAACGTTTCTATTTCACAAAGGGAGAAAGTAATCCTGTATTCTGTATGCGTCATTTTTTATCAGAGAAATGGATATTTCTACTGCGTATTTTGCATTTCAAAGTCATGGGCTGATCCACTTATACACCCCTACCTTATACACGTCCTCGCACAGACACACACACCTTCATCTTCACAAGCATCCTTTCATTCCTTCACACACATAAACAGATAACTACATCAAATTTCCTAAATACGTCAAACAAATCGCAAAACGAAAAATGAAGAAAATTAAACAATAAAGAAAAAAGTAAATACAAACGCACTCAGAGCTACAATTCAATTTTAATTGAAATACATCCTCTCAACTAAAAGGTGGCATGAAGAAAATAGAAATGATTGCTACACAAAGTTACCAACAAGTTAAGAAAACAATTGCAAAGTTCAAACACATAGGTTATTCACGTGCGTTTTGACAATGCAACCATTATTTCGATTTTAACTATGTTTAATTAAGTTATGTAAGCACTTGGAACAACTACAACTCATGTAATTTCGATAGTGTTGGAAATTTTTTCAGTACACAGTGTATTAATGTAAGTGTGATGGGAATTTTTAACCATACACAGAGCCGTAAGCGTAGTCATGGGCATCTGTCGCACAATAAACCTGCAATACACGTCTCTTTTCATTCATTACTACCTTATGTAAATAAAGAGTTAAGTCATACTCGCACCAAACTTTACTCTGTCCCTTTGAAACTTTTACATAGTCTATTTGAAAAGGCCAAGGAAAGTCCAATTTTTGATTTTTCGACACCAGAATATAGGCTCGGATCTGTGATTATGGATATTGCAAATCATAGGCTTTTTAAACCCGCACGTTTTACAGAAGAAAATGAAGCTAAAACAAACCGTCTTTTCCTTAAACTTCAATATGCCAATAAAGGAATTGACGTGGTTAATGTAAGTAATATTGTTAATCACGAAAGGATCCAGTCTTTTATTCCACCAAATTTCAAGTTAAAGACTACACCTTGTATTTCCTACAAATATACATCGACTATTGCTTCCAAACTTTTCAATTACAAAAAAAACTTTACATGGCATGGATACAGAGTATCTGAAACAAAATCCTCCATCGTGTTCATGTTTTTCTTCGCCCTATAACTATACTCCTGCTGGACACGTTATTACAGGTGACGTAAATATATTCAAGATCACTTATTTTAAAAGGTCCTAAATATAGGGAATCCCGATCCTTCAAATGGCGTCTGAATTTCAAAAATATTATGGATTCTGTTGAAATTACGCCAGACGATGGGCAAGATCGAAAAAGAGAACGTTGACACCTTGTCAGAATGGATTAAATGTATCAGATCCATGTTTAAGTCGCGCATGAAAAGATTGAGGGGCAATATGAAAACCATCTATCTTTCTGTGTTCAATAATCCAGAAGTGAAAAAAGAATTAGATAGATTGCATGATCAATACGTACTGGTCCATTCCGACAGAACAGGTATACAGCATTGTCTTCGTTTGTATGGCTCATTATTTAAATTGTATTTTAGAAGAACTTGTATTTAATTCTACAAATGGTAATCCTACTTTTACTCATACTTCCCTTTCTAAGGAAGAAATTCCTCAAAATCATATGTCTTTTTTAAATATTTTTAATATTCCACAGAGCCAAAATTAATTTTAACTACCCTATATATATTGGATTCCGAAACTTCCAAAGAATCCTTACATAGATACATTGTGGGTTCCAGTAAATGTTCAACCAAGCCTCTTTCGTTACTCCTTACTAAGATATTGACAGAAGTGAAGGAAAAACTTCACGAGTACTGTGCAACAATATATTAAAGAAGTGGTGTGAATCAGATGTGAATACTCAAAAATTCTAAAGAACTTCTGGACAATTTGAAATAAAAAGATTTCACCAAAATCAACAGCTTAAAAACGTACGACCTTTAAACTTTATATACAACCAATCCCCACGATAAATTAAAGTCCAGGCTTTTTGATATCATTGAAAGCTGCTTTATCAATAAGAATTGAACTCAAAAATTTACTTATCTGGTCATAGGTCATTTGTAAAATTATTTTGTTAAACACTTTCTGACTGCACACATAAGTACTCTGAAGTTGACATCAAAGAGATGCTCGAGTTTCTGATGGAAAAGTTCTATGTCTATTGGAATTCCAATGGGTACCAATATCCATTATAACAATATCCATTATAACAATATATGTCCCGTTATTAGCAGACCTATTTTTATATTCATTTGAAGTAGAATTTGTGCAGAATCTTACGCGTGAAGAAAAAAAAAACACGTGCTGTGACCTTAATCTCCACAATAAGATATATCAACGACATACTGTCAATTCACAATGAGAATTTTTTTTCCTATCTCGATACGATATATCTTGGTAAACTTGAGATAAAAGATACCATAGACTCTGACACAACTGTTTCACACTAGGATATTTTACTTGAAAAGGACGTTAATGGTAATCTTACAACCAAGCTATATGATAAACGTAATGACTTTAACTTCTCCATTGTCAATTTCCCTTACTTATGCAGCAATATACCTTCATCACCTACATACGGAGTTTATATCTTTCAGTTGATTCGATACGCAAGATCATGCTCTACGTATGAACAATTTCTAAAACGAGGTAAATTATTGACAAGCATGTTGAGGAAACAAGAATATCATCAATCTCATTTAAAGTCATCATTTTGTAAGTTCTATGGTCGATACAATGACCTCGTCAGCAAATACAATTAATCATTGAGTCAAATGCTGACTGACTTTTTCATACTAATTGTTAGTCCATTATTTATACACTGAATTGACAACGGATTTTTCCGTTATTTCCTGATCATGACAAGGAGCACACGGCGGGTGTGACCAGTCAGCAGGGTATGGTCACTCCTCCATGGCACCTGACCCCACCTCTGAAGTCCATGTTTGCTCTGCTCCTATTTTGTTTTGTTTATGGGCTTTGAGATTGAATACTGTTCGTTATCTCTATATCCTTCCCTTAGAAGGAATTTATTTTAAAAGGCAATAAGGGTTCAATAACTTAAAGAATTTGTAAGTTTTAAAAGGTGAAAAACCATTAAAGGTATATCAACTCAGCTATTAATTTTGAGTTCCTATTTTTTTCATTAAGATATAACTAAAGGTGATTATAAAAAATCCGAGGAAAGCAGCCACAGTTCACAATCCATAATAATAATTATTTGTGGTGTTCTTGCTCTTGTCCTCATCGCTTTGGGAATGATATGCTACCTCCGAAGTACATTGTGAGTATATTTAAATTATATATTTTATCATTAAAAATTAAATGGTTCCTTTAACTTCATTTTAATTTTATTCTATATATTAACATTTGTATCCAACTTTTAGGACGGAGAATGGATCAAATACCAATACTCATGTTACAGAATCTTCACCTTCAGGTATGTTTTTTTCCCTTATTTTCTTTAATTCAGATTGTATCAGAATAAGACTTTCCTCTCTTTTTCTCAGGAAATGCATGTTCGATGCAGCAGGAACAAGGCGAATGTATTTATAATGACGTACGCGAATCTCGAATGATTGAAAATACGAGAATGGTTCGACCAGAAAATGTCATTATGCAGAGCAGGTCAAAGATGATTGAGGCGTGCATGAGTGTACCGAAACAGCGCCGAGAAAAAGTCCAGGAATCAACTTCTAGCTCTCTAGACCTGGGATATTATGGAGGATGCTGTGATAACTACTCTCGATTACAACTTAAAAAGATGCGTACATGTACTTTGCCTTCTAAGTATTCTATTAATATGAATGACTATACTTTCACGAAACCGAATTTTCAATCTCTATCACATGAAGACATTTATGCTGAAAGGGAAAATTATAAAGAGGGTGAATATGCTAACCAATCATGTTTAGAAAATTCCACCATAAAAAGATCTGGCGTGACCCAGTCAAGGATCTTCCGGCCGTATAGCTCTGTGAAATACTATCGTAATGTTGCTCAAGAATAGATGATTTAAAGTCCATACCTAGACTTTGAACATTTAAATGCATTATTTTATATCCAAAAACCTGTATTTTTCAAAAAAAATTTAAATATAAGTAGAAAAGTATGTAATAAATTGAAAAACTCACAAAAACTTTCAAAGATCTTTTTACAGTGCAATTTTTTTTAGTTGTATTTTTTTTAAAAAATGTTTCATGTAAGAAGAAGGATATTGAGATAACGAACGGTATTCAATATCAGAGTCCATAAAACAATACAAAATAAGAGCAGAGCAAACACGGACCTCCGAAACATCAGAGGTAGGATCAGGTGCCATGGCAATCGCAACTTCTCGGGCCTTTCCGACTAGCGGAAAAACGACCTCGAATGTATATGGTAGAAGCCATGACAACCCTCCTTTTTCACGATCTTTGAAATAAATGCATAAAGACTTTTTATCTGTGGCATATGGAGTCTAAGGACGCTCTAAACACTGCACACTAAAGAGCTCTATTTATGGGGTAGTTTTATGCAGTTAGAGTGATCTGCCCTTAGAAGAAAGATTAAAGAAATTGCTATTTACCGTTAATTACATAATTTATAATAGATTTAAACGTTTTTAGCATTATATAAGACAAAGAGTAAGACAATTAATTAATTATTTTCATTAATGTTTCCAATGAAGTAAGCAACAATGATTTCTTCTCACAAATAGTCCATTGTCTTTGAACATTTCTCCTGCGCAAATAAGGCACGTACCCTATATTCTAAATGAATGAAGAAGTCTCAATATGCATATCTTTATACGACATATTTTTCTCAGAGTCAAAAAAAACCCAGTTTCTGTTAGTGTTTAGAGCTTCCTTAAATTTATTCAATGTAATGATATTACTTAGAATATACTATAGAAGAGACTTCTAAATCCGTCTATCCTATATTTGAATAAACATGAAGATGTATAAATTTTTAACATCCGGTGATGTTAATACATTCGAGGTTGTTTTTCCGACCTCTGACAGAAGACACGAGATGATGCAATTGCTGCCATGGAGGAGTGAGCATACCCTGCTGACCGGTCACACACACCTTGCCATGATCAGGAAATAACGGAAAAATCCGTCGTCAATTCAGTGCACATATAATGGATTAAAAATTGGTACGAAAAACGTCAGTCAGCATTTGACTCAATAATAAATTGTATTTGCTGACAAGTCATTCAATTGTATAGACCATAGAACTCACGAAATGATGACTTTAAACCAGACGGCTGATATTCTTGTTTCATGAACTTGCTTGTCAATAATTTACCCTCGTATAAGAAATTGTTCATACGTAGAGCAAGCTCTTGCGAATCGAATCAACTGAGATATATACACTCTGTATGCAGGTGATGAAGGTTTATTGCTGAATAAGTTAGGGAAGTTTACGATAGAAATGTTAAAGTCATCACGTTTATAACAGAGCTTGTTTATTAGATTACCATGAACGTCTTTTTTCAAGTAAAATATCCAAGTATGAACCAGATGTGTCAGACTCTGTGGTATCTTTTATCTCAAGCTCACCAGGATATATTGTATCGAAGTAGGAACGGAAATCACAATTGTTAATTGACAATGCGTCGTCGGTATATCTAAATGACGAGTTGAAGGCGTATTTCATTATTTTTCTTGTTTTCTCTATCACTTTAAATTGTGATTGGCAGCTTACCAGTGTGAATAAAGTACTTCAGAGAATCTGGATTGGAATTTTAAGATAGATAATGAAAAATATTTAATCCCAAAGTTTATTATACCAATTCAAATTAAACATCAGAAATGAGATCAGCTGCTTTTGAAGAGCGAGCATTCCCTGCTGACCGGTCACATCCGCCGAGTGATCATTGTCATAATCGGGCAAAACAGAAAAAATCTTTTAACAATTCGGTGTGTAAATATTTCTCTAACTCTTTGTATGTTAAACATCAGTCTGCATTAACCATACTAAGTAATTCTGCAATTAATTTCCAACTTTTATTCGTCGCCCACATGGTGCAGTGGTTAGAGAGTCTGCTCTAGAGTCGCAAAGTAAGGAGTTGATCCTTACGTCGCGGGTTTAAATCCCACTGTGGGAAGTAAAAACCATAAAAACCCGTGTTGCAGTAGCTTCTGGCACGCAAAAGATCCCTCCCTGCTCAATGGCCCTGAGTGCCGAGTATATGAAAAAA
>NW_026919683.1:0-16089 GCF_032062105.1 Saccostrea cuccullata
TTGTTTTAGGATCCTGTTTGGAGACGACTGAGGGAAAACTGTTTTCACATGACTGCTCTGGGTTTTTAGAAGGCTGTCCGGGTGATGCTTTTAGGAGCAATGAGAATTACCACTGTAAGATCAAACATAACTTCATCTGTATTACATGTATATTTATATTTTGGTTACAATGTAACACTCAACAGCTATACAAATATTCCATCTCCATGATTCATTGATTTAGATCCTGCATGTCAAAGAATTAACACACAAGACAAATGTTATCTTGCCGATCCTTCCTGTTCAATAACGTAAGTAAAATAAACCTCGTATAAAAGAAATGTGCATTTACATATATATATGTATGAATTAAGCATTATGTGATTCAATCATATTTTTCAAACAGAACACAGATCTTAGATCTTGGAGACTTTAACACTACGACAACCATAATCCAGGAGAACCAATCTGCCAATATTGGAGCAATAGTAGGAGGAGTGTGTGCCGGAGTCATTGTCCTCCTCCTCCTCATCCTGTTTCTAGGTGTCCTTCTATGGAGAAGAAAACAAAGGATGAAAAATAATAAAAAAGAACTGAATCTAGGTAACATTGCTTTATTTGAATTAAATAATGTGATGAATAAATAACAATTTTTTTTAAATAACCGTTGTTTTTGGAGGTCAGTAAGATATCGATGTACAATATTCAACAAGTTCATAGAGGTAAGTTATTTGATTCATTGATCAAATCAGATGGATGTCTCTCCAAGGAAACCCCAGTATGTACCTACTACCCACTCCACATCGTTTCAAAAATCGTGAATGTTAATTTCCCCTTAGTGAGCCAGGTACAATTATTTTTGCATTAATTTGAAATTTTCGATTCATTAAAATTTTATTTTTGTTTATTGTTAAAAAATAATGAATTCCTTTTTTTAATTGGTAAACCATAAGTAGAGGAATACAACATAGTTTTGTTTTATTTCTCGGACAATTAAGGAGCCAGGAATTATTCTATCAAACAAAAACATAATGGGTCAAAACAAATAAGAAAGGGTTAATAATATATTGATTCTGTTAAGTGTCTCTTTCATTCTTAGCAACCTTTTCACAAAATGATATTTATAGGTCATACTCTAAAATGCAATGTAGACGGCATGATTAATAAAGGTGTCTTATTTTAAAAATTTAAAATGTTGTTATATATTTTTGAAATATTGTTGAAATTTGAAAAAAAAAATATTATAATTTTTTGACCACTCTCTTTGTGTGTTTTAAAACTAAAATTGGAGACTTAAAAACCAAACTCTGCGGACGTCGATACTCTCCTGACCATATTACATAGAATAACATTATAATAAAAGCACGTTTACAGTACACATATGTCTAAATAAATATAGCGTAAAATGTTTCTAGAACGATATAGTATTTAGATAAGATGATTGTATTATTATTATTGTAAAGACAAAAATATTTTGCAGGAAAAAGGGAAAGTGGCTGTGAATGTGACATAAATGACAAATACACCGATAGCGTTCATGAATTTTCATGTAGTGCTCCATTGCTACCAACTAATACTACTGGAGATGGAGGTAAAGAGAAATATCACATATCATAGTTGTGCATAGAATTTAAAATGATACAGTAGTGTATAGTTAGTGTACAAAAAAAAAAGAATAATAATTCCAACATTATTCTTTATACGAGGGGTGATCAAAAAGTTCGCGATCTATCTCTATTTCTATTAAACCGCATCTTCTCTGAAACTACAGAACCAATTTCAACCAATTTGGTATACAGCATATGTGGGTGAATGGAAACTAAAATTGTGAATTTCATGGTCCCTACTCCCCTCAGGCCCGAGGGGTGGGACCAAAACCACTAAAATTAATTAATGTAATCTTTTAAAATCTTTTTTTTTCTCCTGGACATCAAGCAGTCAAATTATTGACAAAATTGTAATCAGCATTGAGTTTTCTACCAAAATTGTGAAATTCATGGCCTCTGGGTCAGGGGTTCTGGTGTTAGGGCGGGGCTTTATAGATCATATTGTAAATGTGCAATATTTCTTTGCAATTCTTCTTCTCTGCTCCTGGGTATCAAATAAACTAACTAAGAACATAGTTATGATGACCAAGAGTGCCTCTTCGGAAATTGTGAAATTCATGGCCTCTGGGTCAGGGGTTCTGGTGTTAGGATGGGGCTATATAGATCATATACTAGTAGTAAAAGTTATTTCTTTGAAGATCTTCTTCTCTGCTCCTGGGTACGTGTATTTAATAAACCAACTAAGAACATAGTTATGATGACGAAGAATGCCTCTTCAATAATTGTGAATTTCATGGATTTCATGCCAGGGCTTCTGGTGTAAAGCCGGGGCTCTATTGATTGTATTGTTAAAACATCAATTCTTCAAAAATCTTTTTCTCTGCTCCTCGGTATCAAAGAAGCTAATTAAGTACATAGTTATGATGAGCAAGAGTGTTACTTCCAAAATTGTGATTTTTGGGGTCCCTGGGTTGGGGGTTGCGATGTTAGGGTGAGGCTTTATTGATTATATAGTGAAAATACATTGTTTCTTCAAAAATCTTTTTCTCTGCTCCTCGGTATTAAACCAATGAACTGGAGACCAGGTATTCCAACAATCTATTGGAATTCCCATGGGTACAAATTGCGCTCCGTTATTAGCAGACTTATTTTTATATTCATATGAAGCAGAATTTGCTGTGGCCTTCAACTCGACATTTCGATATATCGACGACGTATTGTCAATTAATAATGATAATTTCCATTCCTACGTCGACACGATATATCCTGGTGAGCTTGAGATAAAAGACACCACAGAGTCCGACACTTGTGCTTCATACTTGGATATTTTACTTGAAAAAGACACTAATGGTAATCTAACAACCAAGCTATATGATAAACGTGATGACTTTAACTTTTCTATCGTCAACTTCCCTTACTTATGCAGCAATATACCTTCATTACCTGCATACGGAGTATTTGTATCTCAGTTGATTCGATACGCAAGAGCATGCTCTACGTATGAACAATTTCTTAAACGAGGTAAATTATTGACATGCAAGTTGATGAAACAGGAATATCAACAGTCTCGTTTAAAGTCATCAATTCGTAAAGTTCTATGGTCGATACAATGACCTTGTCAGCAAATACAATTTATCATTGAATGAAATGCTGACTGACGTTTTTCATACCAATTGTTAGTCCATTATTTATACACTGAATTGACCACGGATTTTTTCCGTTATTTCCTGATTATGACAACGAGCACACGGCGGGTGGGACCGGTCGGCAGGGGATGCTCACTCCTCCATGGCACCTGATCCCACCTCTGATGTTTGGGAGGTTCGTGTCTGCTCTGCTCTTATTTTGTATATTTGTTTAATGGACGTTGAGATTGAATACTGTTCGTTATTTCCATATCCTTCCATACATATATATGATAAGGAAGGATGCCTCTACCAAAATTATGAATTTCATGGCCCCTGGGTCAAGGGTTCTGGTGTAAGGGTGGGGCTCTATTGAGTATATAGTGAAAATGCATGAATTCTTTGAAAATCTTTCCCATTGCTCCTAGGTGTTATCTGAATGATCTTAGTACATATATACTGAAAGGAAAAAGAAACGCAGGGTACCATAATGTTCGAAAAAATATTGAACACATGACCGAAAATTACGAAAATAGGTCAGAAGATAAATTTTGTTACTGTGCACCAAAATCAGTATTCAGAATTACTCGACCATATAATTTATAGCGTCACGTAGGGAAAACGATAAAAAGCCCAAAACACGTGCAATTTGATAACGACGAGTTTGTCAACAAATCTTGTTGCTTTATTTGATGCAAATGAGGTATGCACATCGTTTTTCAATATTAAGAGACATTATGAATTTCTTGCGATCTTGGCACAGTTTACGGAAGTTCAATGGGGTCTTGTTTTTGAATTGCCTATTAATGAAAAAGGCAACAAATGTTTACTTAGCAGTTTCTTGTAAATTTTCCCCCATAAAACTTGTTACCCGTTGTCAGAGAGGGTCTGGAATGGTTTTCAATCAACCGTGACGATGACGTTAACGCGAAACAGAACCATGTTACAAGCGGGTTATTCGTCCTGCCATCTCTTAAATCGGCACCTTACTACCACAAAACAGCCATTTATACAGTAGACGATTATAATCATTACATTCATACGAAATTTGAAAGAAAACAATTCCGCAATTTGGTTTTTTGAGCCAGTCAACTTACTTTTGTAGTCCTCTCATTGGCGCATGCGCGCGCCGTTTGACTAATTTTTTGGCGTTGTTACTCATGCTAAATATAGCCAGGGTTTGAAAGATAAATACTCTGAGGAAATTTCATGCAAAGGAAAAATAAGGCTCGGACAGATGCACGGGGGAGACATTGAAGATAATTAGAGTTTTCGATTTTCACTTTTGGAGGGTATCGTCATTTGAGCTTCAATTACTCATGAATTATCAGACAAAATCTAATGGGATTTTTGTTACATCTTTTTGAAAGATGATTTTAAAAGTTAGATAGTAAAACTAAAACATATTTAAAGAAAACAAATTTAATTCACTTTAGCCTGGTTTCTTTTTCCTTCCAGTATATTTATAATGAAGAAAAGTGCATCTAGCAAAATGATTTATTTCATGTTTTCTGGGTCAGGGGTATCGGGAGGGGGGGGGGTAACAGAACATAGTCTGAAGATAACTAAATGCTTTGAAATCTTCTCTGTGGTATTAATCAACCATTTATGAAGAAATAAAATTTATGATAAAAATTTCTAAAATTTTGAAAAATAAGGCCCTAGGGTATGTAGTTCCCGTGGAGTGCACCACTGGTTTTAAAGTGAAAATGCATTTTTCTTATTTTGATCTAACGCTGGGTATTTAGTAGCTAGAGTATGCATTCTAAGTGTATAATAATGATAAGCAATGGTGCTTCTTTCAAAATTGTGAATTTCATGCATCTGGTTTAAAAGATAAACCAAATTAAATATTCGGAAAGTTGTTCCATGATACTTAGGTGACTTATAAGGCCCATGGGTCTCTTTTTAATTAAGCAATTTGCTAACATAGACCTACAATTTACACTTAAAAAAAACAGTTGAATACTTTAACAATAGTATAATTATTAAATACCTAATATATTTTTTACTCTAAATTTTACACATATTAGATATGATAAAAAGGCGGAAACCATTCTCTAACCACTTTAAAAGATTTGGGTTTTGATGGTCGCCACACCTATATTTGGAAAGGATATTATTATCCACCCATTCTGTTGCCGAGAATTGACCATTTCTGACAAATAAACTGTTATTGTTATAAAAATTAATTTACATGGAAAGAAATATAAAATTCAGAAAAATCTTTCAGCTTTTGTGATGACCTACAGAAACAGAGAGGGTCACGTGACCGCCTATATCACGTGATTCGTGCACATTGGACAGGACTAATTTTAAATATTTTCGACACTTAAACAAAATGTTTCTTTTATGGAAGTTATTCAGTTAGTTGGCGAACTTTTTGATCACCCCTCGTATGTGTTGTAAATTGATTAAATTAGATATCGACACTGTAAAAAACCAGAACACCTTTACCCAGAATAGATTAAGTTTTACAAAAGTATATCATTAGATAATTATTAAATAATCAATTAGAAAGCGAAACTGTTTCTCAACTTTTAAAAGAAGATTTCATTTCATTTAGAAGAAGATAGGATACCAGAAACAGGCAAGCTAGAGGAGGGGAAGCATGTTTTCACAAAGACCAGTGTACCAAAGAAAGTCTTTGAGACCATAGAAACTGATATCAGAAGTAAACAAGAGGAAAAAACCAATGACGTCACAGATGCTGGCGTTAATAGTAAACCAGAGGAGAAAATCCATGATGCTACAGAGTCTGGCGTTAATAGTAAGCCTTGGAATATAACCCATGGTGACACAAAAACAGGTGATAATAGTAAACTAGAAGAAACAGTTTCTGGTTTACAAACTATTGAAATCATTAATGAACCAGAGGAAAGAGAGCATGATGACATCAATACAAATTCAGAGAAAAGAAGCCATGGTAACGCAGAGACTAGTGTCAAACCAGAAGGAAAGACATACAAAGGTAAAGAGGCTGGTAAATATGATCATAGGATATATCATATTTTATGCATATATATTGAAATATAGAGAGATAAATAGATATATCAGTATATTCCATAGACATACAACAAACGGATGGACGACTTGCTTTAAAACAAAGAAGGGGAGCAGCACTGTAAAGGCTTACTACGAGAAATCAACGGAAAACGGAAGTGCAAAAAAGAGCATTGTTTTTAAAACTGAAGTTATTTTTATTTAGCTGTTCTATTATCAAAGAACTTAAATACTTATGGAAATAGCATTGTACAACCTACTCTGTACTGTATGGAGTCTAGCCCCATCGATGGACAGTCATGTGGTGAATGCATTGTAGGTACACGGAATGTAGGTCAATAACAAATTTCAATATCGCAAGGGCATAGCCTAGTTGAAATTAAAAGTTCTCGCTATTACTTGTTTCTGTATACTTTGTACTTTCTGGAAAGTGCTGCTGCTTTAAATAGAATCCGCGTTTTAATACTTAAAATTTCATGTTATAGGCCAATGTCGAAATATGTTTGACTTTTACCAAATATTTTGTGTACTTAAGTCATGTTCTCGATTTAAAGAAAGCAGCAGCACTTTTAAAGTAAAGGAACACATCATCTATTTATATTCAAAAAATGGTCAAGATTTATTTAGTGTATGCCCTTGCGAAAGAGCGATTTAACGAGACACCCCGATGTAAAATATACCTAACCTGAACATAAGAACACGAGAGAATTATCTAAATGTTAATGGATAATTGCACTAAACAAAGGATATACATTGGTATTACTAGCCTGTTAAAAACCTGTAAATGGTATTCTGTTTTAAAATAAAACGCATTTTTCATTGTTAAAAAATTCCCAAATCTGCCTCTCACAGCAAATGAAATGCGTCATTTTTACAAAAATGACGTCATGATTGACTAGTATATCGAGATCAGTGATTTGTTTAAAACCAGCTGTATGGGATTTAACTAGCGACTTTTGTTAACGCATTGATAAGTTTTATTGTTGTCTATTATGCTAATACAGTTTAAAGTTGCAAATATTTCATTTTTGAGTAATATGAGGAATGCATAAAAGTCATATTTTTTGTGTGACGTCACAGTAAACTTTACCCGTATAAATTAGGCCCCGCCCCATTTTTCTAGCCTTAACAGTGCTGCGCCGGGTTGGGGTATAGAAATTCCACTATAAAGAAAATTTCTCAACTTCTTTTCAAGAACCACTGGACCAATATTAACCATTATTTGACACAAAACATCCTTAGGCAAAGGAAAATTAGAATACATAAAATGAAGCGCCATGGACACTTCCTAGGTAGAGTGTTTGCGAAAAAACAAAAAAAAGCGTCATTTAAAATCTTTTAAAGAACCATTGGACCAGAAAGATGAATCTTATATGGAAGCTTCCTGGAGTACTGTAGAATATAAATTATTTAAATCGCGGGGGTATGTTTTAGAATAGTTTTAAATTAAAATATACAAGATAGAAAATGGAAAATCTTTTGAAATCTTATCAAAAGCTACTGAACTAGAGAAATGTAACTTATCTGTGAAAATCTCTTGATTTCGTATCGATTTTAAATTTTAAATCGGGTGATGGTTGGGGTCTCAATGTCGATTCAAAATTTAACATTGAAATAATAGGACAAATTTTAAATAAAATTCTTTCCAAAAGGCACTGAACCAAAAAAGCTAAAACTAATGTGGAAGTATCCTGTTGTAGGATAGATTTTTAAAAGTTGTTCAAATAATAACTCCAAGGAGTTGGACCGGGCTACAAAACGTATAACAAGGGGGAACCATTGTGAGGAACAGCAGTGTCCAAGTTACGCATGGACCTCTTTTTAATAAAAAAAAAATCTATATAGTTTTACATAACTTTACCTGTCCGGAAATTTTCAAATCATAAAAAAACATTCAATGATAAAAATACTCGGTATGCCTTTAAATACAGAGAGATGAAAAAGCGGAATACCAAAATCCTAGTTTTTAAAAAAGCATTGGTAAAAAAAAAATGCAAAGGTTAGTCATATTATTTGGATGCGGGCGGGCGGGTGGAGGATGATCGGTGATGCTGTTCTATTTTTTATTTTTCTTTACTGTATGTACTAAATATTACTTTATTCTTACTTAAAGAATAACACATACATTTAAGAAATTAACAACCTGAAAAGGTTTTCTTGGAAATAAACTTTAAGTTGGTCACATGATCAAATTCTGTGAAGCCTGATTGGATTCTCAATAGATTTTATCGCGTACCAACTAAAAGTTCATTTCAGTTCATTAAATTTTATAATATTTATACACCTACTTAAAAACGGGAGGGTATATAGTAATCGGTGTGTCTGTCAGCTACTCTATTGGGTGGTACAATTAATTTAAGATTTTGACGGTCTTGTCACTCCACTTCAAGATTTTGCTACAAAGAAGATATCTAGATGACGTAACAAGAACAATGTAGTTTGAATCTACAAGGTCTGGTGTTTTTCTGAGATAAGCCTTTGTTGATCATATTCTGAAAACTTGTCACTTTCGCAGCATTTTTAAGGTTAAAAAAGGGCCCGGGACATGGCTTATTTATACGGGAAATATTTATTGTGATATCACACAAAAGTTATTCCTCATAATACCAGAATATTAAATAATTTGCAACTTAACATTATATTAGCATTATAAACACCATTAACAGTTATCAATGCATTGAAAACAATTCATAGTTAAATCCTACATAGCAGGTTATAAACAATCACTGAACGCACGGAACTTGTCGACATGACGTCATTTTGATAAAGATGACGTAATTCATTTGCTGTGTGAGGCAGATAAAGTAGTTTTTTTAATAGTAAAAACGTATTTCAATTTTAAACCAAATATTTATAACAGATTTAAGATGGGCTTATTATACTCATTAATTAATTACTCGATCATTAATTACTCATTAATTATCGAGATAATGTATTTGAATAATTAAACCGTGTTTTTGTGTACAGGTTTGACATGCTTAACATCGAGGTGTCAAATTAAATTGTTTTTTTTGCAAGGGCTTATACTTAATAGATCTTGACCATTTTTTGAAAATAGTTAAAGGATATTTTCCTTAACTTGAAAAGTGTTGCTGCTTTCTTTAAATCCAGAGGGTTTTTAATGAGGACATAAAATGCTTCGTAGAGGACAAGGATCTTTTGACATGACCCAAATTACATATAAATAAATAGAATGCAAGCGCACTTTCCAGAAAGTAAAAAAATGCAGAAACGATTAATAGCTTGGATTTTTAATTTTAACTCTGGCATGCCCTTGCGATATTGAAATTTCTTCAGGACCTTCATTCAGTACAGGCACTATTAATTCACTACGTGACTGTCCTTCGCTTCGACCAAACTTAATTCAGTACAAAGTGGGTTGTACTATGTTATTTCAATAAGTGTATAAGGTATATGATAATAAAACAGCTTTAAAAATTAATTCAGTTTATTATTGTTGTTAAAATGCAAAATTTTTATGAAAATATTATCTGCACCTGGGTATCTAAGTGGGAAATGGAACAAAATCAGTGACAAACCATTTGGGTGTTAAAATATGATATCGTGACAAACTTGTGTCATGCCATATCCCAATTTAATCAATCTTAATCATTTACTTCACAACAGTTTGACCAAAAAAGCAAAGCAAGGCGTACAAAAAGTTAATAATTTCACACTGCATAATTGACAATAAAATAAAAAGCAGATTATATCTTGTACTTATGTTTTACTTACTCATATACAGTACCGACCAGACCCAACCTGACACCAAGCAGTCCTAGAAAGCAGTCCCTGGTACTGCTTTGGGACTGCTCTGGGACCGCTGTGGGACTGCTCTGGGACTGCTGTGGGACTGCTCTGGTACCGCTGTGGGACTGCTCTGGGACTGCTGTGGGACTGCTCTGGGACCGCTGTGGGACTGCTCTGGGACTGCTATGAAAAGCAGTCCCAGCAGTCCCAGCTGCCCCTGGGACTGCTTTCTGGGACTGCTTTGTTCACTCATGTGTGACAAAGGTTCTGAATGACATGATAGCTCACCCCCTAGTGTATTCTGAATTTGCAGGCTCCCTATTGTTTTGTTTACTTGCAGCAAAGAGAAGTTTTAACTGTTTAATACGCAAGGATTTCTAATAATCCTTTAACAACTTGAGATTACATTTATTATAGTTAATTTATAGTTTTAGGAACTGTATATTTACACACATGTAATATAGAATATTTTAAAAAAATAAAGTTGTTATATAAGGAAGTCAGGAGGGATTTTTATTTCTAAAGTATACAAAACTACTCATGAGAAAAAATATCTACATGTAGATTAAATATGAAATTAAATACTCAAAATTTTCATATGGCACTATTTAAAGAATCATTACATTTAGATATAAAATATTTTAATTGAAAAGGCTAGACGTTTTACAAGCACCACGCTAAAAGGGTATTACATACAGCCCTCAAATAAAAATCTAACAATTTATTTCATGACATGAAATAAAATTATGCCACCATTCTTCCGTAACATAAGCAATGTGAACAATTATACGGGAATTTACAGATGAATTAGTTTTTAATTTATGAATAAGTTATTAAAAGAGTAAATAAAAAAAAAAATAAACAGTTAAATGAAAACCTGTTATACCTGGAATTGTGATTAATTTCTTTTTTGTTTTGCTTTTGTTTACCTGGCCAATAATGTGTATGAATAAAATGGTATAAACACCTGTGGTTTTAATCGCCTTTGGGCAGAAAATCAATCATGCATATGCATGTTATTTGGGTTCACGTATCAGTGTTACACATCATTGAACATGCTGCTCAATAAACAATGACCCTAATTTCAATCTATGTAAAAAATGTAAAACATAAAAAAAAATAAATGAAATGCATATAAATTTCTTTCAAGATTAATTAATGTTGAACATAATCTTAGGATTCTATACTGGTCACTAATACAATTTACAAATTAAAATGTCAGTAAAGAATAATCAATACTGAAAAATATTACTTGGCTAAATTAGCATCGGATTTTTCAAAAGCCCTAATACTTTTTAAAAAATGCCTTTAGAGTATCCCGATAGTATGGAAATCGACCATGATGTATAATGAATAGACCTTACATTTAAAACTAATTCTAGTAAAATATAATTAGTTCAATTTAATTTTCTGTATAGAAAATAAATATGGGAGCCAGTATCAATCACAAAAAAACCAAGATTATTGTGATTAAATTTACATGTTCAGTGTAATTCATTTATGTAGGTGTGTAAGCTTTATTCCTTCAATAAATATTATTTCAAATTGTTTCAAATCTATGCGGGTACTGCTCATACATGTAAATGACCTTCACATTGTAAGGATTCCTGGCATACTGCTCAGAAAAAAAATTCAGCTGCCTTTTATAGTTCCATTGTTTATTGGAAATCTCATTTCTGAATTAGCCCCGCCCATTAAATTAATAAACCACGCCCACTGGGACTGCTTTCTGGGACTGCTTTCTGGGTCCGCTGGGACTGCTGGGACCGCTCTGGGACTGCTGTGGGACTGCTCTGGGACCGCTGTGGGACTGCTCTGGGACCGCTGCGGGACTGCTTTAGCAGTCCCAGAAAGCATACCCAGGGACAGCTCTGGGACTGCTTTGCGTCAGGTTGGGTCTGGTCGGTACTGTTGGGCAATATTGGAATGTCTGTAATGTTTTTCTTATATATTATTTCTATGTTTTGCTCTTTTGTAGATATTTTTGAATCTACACCAGGTGATTACAACACATGGAAAACAAATACTTCAGGTTAGCATTTCTCCAGAGTCAGAAATATTTTATAGTTTAAGGTAAATAACCAATCCGAACTTAATTTCTAATTATACAATGATAAAAAAGTAGTTTATTGTGACGTCGGTAGTCCAGTGGTTAAGGTGCCGGACTCCAAACCGAAAGGTTGTGAGTTCGAATCCTGGCCGCGACAAGCCGACGTTGTGTCCCTGGGAAAGGCACTTTACACGAATTTCCTCACTCCACTCAAGTGTAAAACGAGTACCTGGCTATAGACAGTGAAAGATATTGTCAGAATGTTAGTGCTCTAGCACTGATATCGGCAGCTTGCACTGAGAAAGATTCTGGATTGTTAAGGTCTGCTGGGGTAATAATGCATTGTAAAGCGCTTTGAGTAGCATTTATGCTAGAAAGGCGCTGTATAAATACGATCATTATTATTATTATTATTAATGGAGTATGAAAGAAAATTATTGTTAACAAGTCGTGATGATTGTCAAATATAGAGGACAAGAACGATAACAAATACATGCTAAAATGCTCAGAATACTGTAGATCATTTAATTTTCGCGACACCTTATTTTTGCGAGATAGTTATTGACTCTGAATTGGCGAGACAAAATTTTTCGCGAATCGTGGTTATCGTTCTATATGTTCTTAAGGAAAACTATAATACACAAAAATTAAATTTTTGCGAGCACACTGTCTCGCGTAATTACACGAAAATAAAGTTCTCGCGAATTAAAAGTGATTTACAGTAAACAAACTGGTCATGTTCTAAACAATCAGATAGCGACATAGAGACAGACTCATGAGAAATCAATATGTGATTGTAAAACACTATGCGTCTAGCGGCAAGAAAATTATGAAAAAAACCCTATTTTTAGCATATATAACTTGATTAATGAGTAATGCACACCAAATATGAACTTTCTATCTTTTATGGTTCAAAAGTTATGAGTTATGGCGAAGGTACGAAAAAACTATTTTTAGCATATAGGCCAGAGTCAAGGTCACCAGGTCATTTACCCTGGTGTCATTTGAAAGAACTTAGTTGGGTATGGATAGCAAATATGAAGTATCTATCTTTCATGGTTCAAAAGTTATGTCGAACGTTAAAGTTTGCAGACAAAAAGATATTTTTAGCTTTAAGAGCACAATCAAGGTCACAAGGTCATTTTCGTTGGTGTCATATGAAAGAAGCTAATTAGTGAAGTATGCATACATGTACCAAATATGTAGTCTCTACCTTTTATCGTTTAAAAGTTATGGAGAAGGTTGAATTTGCAGACAAACAAACAGACAGAAAGACAGGACAAATATCGATTCGAGCGCATAATATTTAAGGTAGGACACAATAGAAAGGCCAATTTTTTTTCTAAAATTCATTTTTTTCTGAAACTTTGTTATTTTGTTCTAGGATACAAACTCTCTCTTTAGATAATTATGATATGAATAAAAAATTCAACGACACATTTTTTTACCACATAGTCTGAAAAATGGCATATCAGTCCCCTCTAAGAAGATTGTGAAATCAGACATCGACTTAAGAATGAGCCACATTTTAGAACTATCAATTGATCTATTGCAAATTTGTGTAATTCTTTTAAGGCATTCAATGTATAAGGGATTTTGAACGATTTCTGATAATTTTAAACTAGTTAAAACACACTGCTAGATAACGATAAAATTGAAATAAACAAAATTCACAAGACTGATAACATGTAAGGAGATGGTGATTTTGCACGTTAAAAGTTTTTGAAGAGTTATCTGCCCTTAATGAAAAGAAGAAAATTGTAGATATCTCAAACTTTCTGCGGTAAATAATTTATTTTATGTAATAGTTTAATAAAGAAGCAGTTTATACATATTTTCACCAAGCGATGTGTTTGAAATTTGAATTGCTTTTTTCAATATCTAATAAAAACATGCACCGCCCATAGACTCCCATGTAAAATTCAAGGTGCAATTAATAGGAAAATTATAAAACGTTGATTTTCTATAAATATGCCATTTTCCGGCCTACGATTAAATCACTTTAAAGTGTGATTATATTACACGAAATATGATTATTTTAGTTCATGATTTTCATGTTTGTTTTTCAACATCGATCATCTACGTCACGTGATTTAGAAAAAAATGGCCGTCAATTAAGGTGGGTCATTACATTCACAGTATATTTTTGATTTCAATACAGCACCACTTATAATGTAGATGTCAAATATCCAGATGAGGGTATTTGATATCATAAATAATTTTTAAATATTTTTTTAGTTTTTGTTTTATTTTAGTTAAATGTTTTATTTCAGGTTTATTATTCACAGAATTTCAGAACTTTCAGTGTTAAATGATGGGCATATTCTTAAGACAAGTACACACAGTGAAAATACCTCATAATACTTAATGATAATTTTATAAGAAAAAATAATTTTCTCCTAGAAAACAATTAATGTCATTATCTTTTTTTTTATCTATGCATAAAACATTTAAAAATGTGTTCTGAAGAGACAAGGAATGTATTTTAATGAATTACATGTGTCAAATTGAATGAAGAAAGTTTAAAGGAAATGAAAAATCCAATTTAAAAAATATTTGGTAGAAAAAGTCCACTTCCAAGAGTTATCTTTCCTAATTAGCCAAGGCTCAAAACACCATGGAACGTTTGACATTACATCTAAAATTCAAAATAAAGCTTTAAATTGCCAGAGTATACATTTAAATCAATAAAACAAATATATAAATTAACACCAACACAGTAAATAGCACAATTAAATAAAATTTTAATTTCAACAATGTTGTAGATTTTAACTCGAATTTCCTCCATACATACATGTCAGTGATTGATAGAGTTCACTGCAGGCATGGCTATGAAATTGGCATTACCTGTTTGGCGAAGATTTCACTGTTGCTTTCCTTTGTTTCTGCCGAAAAGCAATTTTTCTTGGTTTATGCATAATGAATCCGTTACTTTGTTTTCACTGTTTACAACACTGCATGATTCATCTATTTTTAAAGCGTTTTAAAGGTCAGGGTCATATTATAGAGGTATCTATACAACTCGTCCCCTGAGCAATTCGGTCGACACTATGGAGGTTTATTTTTTTGTCTAGTACGTCATCAAAAAATTGTGTAATGAGCCTCCTTAAAAAATTGAGGATGGGTCTATTCAAATCAAGTTTCTTTTTATGTTTCTGAATGTAAATGATAAAAAAATTGTTTATTTATGTCGGAAATACATTAGACAAAAGTAAAAAATTGCAAAAATATAAATTTAAGGTTCAAGATATTTTTTATGACAAGAATTCCGATGCATGCTCATTTTGCATATTTCGAACGTAAATCTTGAGGAAATTGTATGGTGCTGAACAAATTTTGATTAGCATTTTATTTAAAGTTTCATATCATATATAAATGATACATATAATGATATTGTAATTGTTAATCATTTCTATAGATGTGTTTCTTATTTTATTATTTTTATTTATTTTTTACGCATAAAATAACCATTTTAGAAATGAGGTTTCTAAGTTTTTATTGAACTATAAAAGTAATGTATCAAATCAAAGCATAAAATGGATTTTGATTGTGATTAAATAAAACTGAAGTAGTAATTTAAAAAAGAAATTCAACAACTGCAATTTTTTTTAGAGAATTAACAGCAAAAAAACATCAATGCAAGTACATGTTGACTATCCATAGATGTAAATAGTCAATGCATATACATGTAACTCAGAGCAGTTGCATTAAATATACTAGTGAAATGAAATATCGTCGTAAGATGGCTTTGGTTTTATTTAATCACTCGTGTTGCCTGATAAATTTAATTAGAAATGTCATCTAAACTTGATGTATTTACATGTATAACAGTTGATGTATTTACATGTATAAAATTTGAGCCCCCCCCCCCCCGTTTCTAACGACACAACATAAAAATGAAGTAGAATTTTAACAGTTCCTTTAACTACGCATGTCAGAAGTTTTCTTATATACTAGTAATAAAACATCCCAGGTACAAAATGGGCCCTAAGTGTTTGATGCTCCTTTCTCACTCTTGAAACCTGTTGGGTTAAATTCTCTTACCCAGTGCAGCGTCAAAATCTTGTTTAAGACGGATTGTGACTGTTCCCTACTTAAGTCTTTAGCATTTTAAGTAATTGTCATGGGTCTTTAG
>NW_026919684.1:0-16141 GCF_032062105.1 Saccostrea cuccullata
CTCTTCTAATATGACAGTTATTTATATATCAAAATATTTTGAAATTGTTTCAGGAAGTTTTATCTCCAATTACCGAAGACGTATGCAAACACACTGTCTGTTCTTATATCCTAACTTAAAAAAGCTAACATTTTGTAGCAAAGTTACAAAGCTTTAGCTATAAATAAAATAAAATATAAGTATGAAATATTCCGATATGGGAGTTCTTTATGATTACATTGATATTGCCAAATAAATGTTTATATCTGCACAGCCTCAGAGAAAACAAAAAAGGCAAAATATACTTAATGAAACTAAAAAGTTCCAAAAAACATGTACATGTATGATAAAGCATATTTTAGAATAAACATATATTTGAAGAAATCATTACAATAAGTACTATTGCTAATAATTCCGAAAATCGAATCTGTTCAAACAAGAACAGAAACAAAAACATCGATTTCATTAATTTTCCACGTAAAGAATAAACGATGAATTTATTGAATAAGTATTAATTGCTACATTAACTCCCGTAAGATGCAGATTAATTACTTTTCATATGAATAATATATGAACACATGTATTTGAAGAAATCGTAATCTTCATATTGATCGTCCACTCAAAAGAACCCACATAAAGTGTAAGTTCTATCCATACTTCCTTTGAGCATTTTGAATGTGTTTACATCATTTGAAAGGGTGCATTTGCATTTGTTTATTGATCACTGTACTTCGAAAGCTAGATAGAATGAAACTAGGAAACAAGACACAGTTTGAAAATCTTGGAAACTCTGAATTGTAGCAATGGAAACTCATAGCGGTGCATTCCATAACAAAGAGCTTATTTAACATTAGTTTTCGTTGTAAAAGAAAAGCCGAAGTAATTGCTAAATTTACTTAAAATATTATGAAAAAAAAACATTGACTCTGTCATCATTACTATTAAGGCACATGAAGAATAAGGATATGAAGTATATTATTATTATTTTTTTTAAAAATTACACTGTACCTTTGGTATCTCTGTATTTGCATATATTGCAAATAGAAAAACAAATCCGCTTTAAGTTTATGGCATTAAATTTATGGCATAAAATTTTCAACAAAATGAAACATTTTAATATAATTATAATATCTCAATTTATTAAGTAGTTTTTGTATTTAATTTATTCATTTTTACAATCTTTTTTTTTATATTTGATGGACATTCGTTTTTGATTGAAAGCCATGAGCGGATATATTTCTTATCTCCATTAGAATTCGACTGAGCATAATTTAATTTTATGGTTAAAGACAACATGTGTTTATGATTTTTTATGAATTTCATATAGACATATATACCAATTAAAGTAAGACTTAGGAAGTATGGATAAAAAGAAATTTTATTTATTAATGTTGTAAGCGTCAAGCATATATTACTTTTTTACACGAAATTTATGTATTTAGCTCGCTGCTCGGCGATTCTCAGATGTAAGAATATCTTTCCGAGATTCTGCTGGATTCTCCCATTTTTCTTTCTCTGAATTCAAAATAATTTTTAGAGGCTGTTTTATATGATATAATACACAGATTTGGGATTAAAGGATGATTACATTAAACACTGTGTTTTGGGTCTTATTCGATCGTTTCTGTTGCTTTTAAATATGAACCTAATCTCACTTTTATATATTCGCTACAAGAGATCTGTTAATTAGACGCCAAATTTAAATGTAAAAATAATTTTACACAATAATATATAGAGAATAATACATACCCTTTTCCATATCACATCCTGTATCAGCCCGAGACACCAATATCAGCCAGAGGGCCGAAGGATGTGATGTGGGAAAGGGTGTGTTTTATTATATTTATTACATACTAGTAATAAAATACAGAACACATTAAGTTGAGGAGAAAATAAGTACTAAATAATCGGACTTCTTAAAATGTACACAGTCTATTGTCTCATGCAGTTTCGGTTTGTTTCTGCATGTGCTTCTTTTTCAAATGTCCTCAATCCGTAATTTTAAAATAATCTATTATTTATCAGTTAGATTAGCATTACATTCAAAAAGTTAAAATTAAGAGAATTATGTACCCCCCAAATATGTGTATGATCACAAGTACTGTTTTTTTTAGGTTTAATATACTAGGGGTGTGATACCGGCATTGATCTGCTATTGTAATGTCAGCCATATCGCATGTATTTATTACTAAGTATGTAAGAAAATAATTTATTTCATGTTTTAGTCCTTATGGTTTTCTAAATACAGATAATTTACATCTACCTGAATATAGTGTATGCATGAGAGGTGGAGCTAATATCGAAAGAATGGGTTAGAAATCAGACTGGATGAATAACAATGGCGTATTTAAAAAAACAACAAGATTTTCATTTCCCACTTTCTCATTTGATCTATTTGGCACAAGAATATTATTTACACTGTTAATAACAAAAAAAAAAAAAAAAAACATTCAAAAAGGTTTAAATCGTATGAGTTTCTACAGCTTTACAGTAACTTGTTCGACCACAGTGTCCTATTTAGCACAAAGCATTCTACCCGTAAGTCAAGTGCCGGAATTTAGTATGCATAAAACTACCCAAGGAAAGATATCACGTGGTGAATTTTAATATTCAATGTGTCACTGCCCTTGGTAAC
The DNA here is from genome assembly GCF_032062105.1 of Saccostrea cuccullata. NCBI lineage: Eukaryota > Metazoa > Mollusca > Bivalvia > Ostreida > Ostreidae > Saccostrea > Saccostrea cuccullata. Next base: position 2,615 of record NW_026919684.1, read on the forward strand.
AGAAAAGAGAGCGAATGTAAGAAGAAGCAGTTTAAATGTTCTCTTTTAAACCATAAGCGCATGTTTCTCTTTTAAGGTCTTTCCCCTCTCGAAATTTTAATGATGCAAAGTAAAAAAAGAATAATGCATTCATTTTCATTATATAGTATACATTTACCAATTATTGCAAAAAATGTATAGGTTGCCACATTATTTACGATGAGAGACACATATATAAACAGAAGTATATGTCAACATTTAAAAAATCGTACAATTTTTTAAAACAATATTTAAAAAAAAATCATGTAAAAACTAGTTCAAATACATAAATCTGATGTTGAAAGTTCCGAAATACTTGCTACTAATAAGATACTTTTGCATTTTGAATAGCAGGGAAACTATTTTACATTAAAAATGCAATTAAGAATAAAGATACCCGAGAAGGGGTTATTTTCCTTGTCAAAATTTTTTATAAGATTGAATAATTGATTAAACAAAGAAAAATATACATTTTAAAGATTATTTTACTTAACAATATTTATCATCACACCTATTGAAAAGCATTCTTTCAAAGATTTTAATTAAGAACTGTTTTTGCAAAAACATATGACATCGTGCGAGGATGGAAATACCTTAATCTCCCTGAACACAACATCACAAATGCAATTATACAATTACTGTTAAAAAGGAGAACAATAGACAGACATGCACTGGCTATGTTTTAAGTCAGTAAAAAAGTAGATGTCCTCATTATCGGACGGAAATCGAAGAAATTCTGATGCCCTCGATTCTTACATCGTAAATACATACATTTTTATTGTAATTCAGTCATGTTGTAGATAAGAAGTTGATCATTCCTGCTTTTTTAAACAGGAGACAGTTATAAGACTATTGCGCATGGACTTGGGGAAAATCCAGACTTTGTTGTTGTTCAGCTAAAGATGGCCAATGGTTATGTTTCCGAGGCAGCAGGTGCGTCCGGCCAGACTGTTACTTCACACGTTCTGAAGAATCACCAATGTTCGGCCAAATGATCTTCGATTTCGTTGTCCACTTAAATATACCACTTAACATCCTCCACGAACAACTATTCTGTCTACATATTTATTAACTTTATATACACGTGAAAATTACCCACGAACATTTTTTAAAGATTCAAAGAACAAAAAAAATTAGTTGAACCACGTTCAATAAACTCACACAGGTGAAATCATTCAACGCCTAATTTTTCTCAGTTTGTAAACTTTTTGTATTTCACATTATAGACCCAAGACAATCCATTTAAGGAGTTCTTTATGGCATTTCATTGTAGGTGTGACATTCAATTCAGAAGTCTTACAATTTTATGAAAATATCTGTTTTTGCATTTAATGACCAAGAAATCCGTCTTTGATCTATGTTTGGTAAGGTTTTTATGTTCGTTATTGCTCTATCATATCAATAACTATTAGATTTAAGATAAAAAAAATTGTTCATCATATACTTTAATTTTTTGGAAGTTTGTTACTTCTTTCGAGTTTTTTTTTTTTAGCTCAGATGAGCTAAAAGCTCAAGGGAGTGTTTCTGATCACCTGTTGTCCGTCTGTCTCTCTAGCTGTCCGTCCGTTCGTAAAGTTTTCACAGTTTCAATTTCTTTTCAAGAACCACAGAGAGAATTTTTATCAAACTTGGTACGTAGCATCCTGACCTTGAGTAAATTCTAAATAATTGAAATCATAAACCCTGGAGAAGGGCGGGCCACGAAAGGGAATCCAATTTTTATATTGCATTATTTAGAAAAAAAACAACGAAAAATCATCTTCTCAATAACCATTTGGCCAGAAAAGCTAAAACGTATGTTGAAGCATCCTTGGATAGTGTAAATTCTAAATTGTTTAATTCATGACCCTTTGGGGTAGACAGGGTCACAATAAAGAGCCCAAGTTTTACATTGAAATATATAGGAAACATCTTTAAAATCTTCTTCTCAAGAACGATTGGGCCAGAGATGCACAAACTGATGTTGATGCATTGCTCGGTTGTGTACCTATAGATTCTAAATTGTTCAAATCATGATCCCTTGAAGGAGGGCGGTGCAACAATAAGAAAGTCCAAGTTAAACATTAAAATATATAGGACAAATCCAGAAATACTTAAACTTTCTGTTTCTGGTGTAGATTCTAAATTGTTCAAATCATGACCCCCGGGATAGCAAGGGGTCACAATAAGGAATCCAAATTTTACATTGAAATATATAGGAAAAATGTCGTCTTCTCAAGAACCACTGGCCAAGAAAAGCTGAAACTTATATGGAAGTATTCTGTGGTTGTGTAGATTTTACATTCTCCAGATTATGTGGCTTGTGCAGTAGATGGTTGGGGAACAGAACGCTTTAGGGGCTATACTGCTAGTCTTTACATCCAGGCCTGGATACTGGATTCCTGTAATAAGCATTTCTCTACAAAATTCACACTGGATAAGAGCGACACAAAGGCTGTCGAGCGAGTAAGCATGTATTCGGTGTATAGTTTAGATTCAGCTTTCGTTTCTGTTCTGGTAAGTCTAAAGTTTAAGTTTAGTGTAAAAATAATCCAGCATTGAACAGGTCATATTCATTCTTAACGCTAGTTTTAACATTTTACTTTGGTTTTGAGTGGCTTTGTAAAACTATGTCCTTAATACGTTGAGGTTTTTCTATGATTAAAAAAGATCTATATTGTATTTTTTCATCAAAATGAAAGACTTTTCGGACTTTCTAATGGAATACTGTCTAGTAATTTATTTATTATCAAGCAAATGTTATGCTTTATTCTTTAATTGCAACTGGGAATGTAAAACATATATAGAAACTTCATGAGTTAAATTGGTCAATACAGGTAAAAAGAATACAATTAAAATGACATCTCATATACCTTTTCCATGTTTTTATACACTTCTTTCCGCTTTAATTCCATCAGATGAAAGTGTTATCTCCAAGCAACGAGGGATTCATATTTCATGCCGGTGGTAGCGTCATGGTTGATACATATAATGACCCATATGGAGCTATAATATACGGATACAATGAGACAGAAGTTCTGCTCTGGAGACCATCCCAGACCAATACAAATGGACATTTGGTTTACGTGGGTGGAAAGTGGGGTAACGGGCTAAGTAATCAAGAAAGTGACGTTGTTGAAGTCATCGTTAAAGTTATCGACATAACAGGTATTAAGTTTTTGATTAAATAAAGAATTTAGAGATGAAATGTTCTGCAAAAACATTAAATTCATTTTTTACCTTTCTAGTGAAAACTCTCTGATAATGGATAAAGAGACTACGTATATATGTAAAAGAACATCATCATAAGAAGAATTACCTCTTTTTGTCAAATAATATAACTTCTTTCTATGTAGGCACGCCTTGCAATGGTACAGAATTATGCTCGCCTGATTGGTCAAAGACTAGATGCATTTCTACAGGTATTAAATATTCATGTACAAGACATTGCAAGGTTTCTTTGCAAAATCTGTTAAAAAGTGTAACAATTTTTTTTTTCATTTTATAAAACATTGTGTTCATCACTGTAAATTGCACGACCTTTCGAAAACATAAATAACAATACAGAAAATGTTAATTTAATTCATATTCTTCGTTCGAATTTCGTTGCCATTTATTCCAGCTACTATATTCCTCCAAGATTAAATTTGAAATTATGAAACTATATTTCAATGCAGATTGTCCTATCCCTCCTGATATTGACAATGCTTATAAAGTTTATGAAGGAGTGACTAATGGTAGCAAGACGTTGTACTCTTGTAAATCAGGATACACTGAAAGTTCAGATGACGTCATAATTAACTGTGTAGAGGGTACATGGTCTTTAACTTCAATGTTCTGCAGAGGTACGTAACTCTTTTGTGAATATATGAGAAAAATGTGAAAATTACATAACTAATTGAAAAAATATATTTCTTAACAGAATTTTTAATAAAATAAAATCCTGAAACTTTTTTTCATATGAAGTTGCTTGCTCCACGCCTCCTGCAGTTGAAAATACAGCAGTTTTTGTTCAGGACAATAGAGCAAAATATCACTGTCTAACGGGATATTTCGCTATGAAAAATACACATGACGTCATCGAGTGCATAAACAGTACCTGGCCATCTACTGACTTAAAATGTATAAGTAAGGATCAAGACCGTTATGTATTTTGCACATGTAAATATAGTGTCTTAAATTGTATTAAAGGATTTTTTTTTGTTCCAATGTTCCCATGTACTTTAGTTTTCAAAAATTAGAAATATATCCTTTTCAAAAGATTGTATTAAAGGTATGCACCAAATTATATTCTTAAAGTATTGTAAGTCAAAAAGGTATACATAATCTGTAAATCGTGTTAATGAATTAATATATTGTAGTAATTCTAAAAATATCAACTAAGTATAGTTTTTTCTCTGGATGTATATATCTTTACAGAATCTTGTCCTGAGCCACCCGCCATTGCTAACGCTGACGTCATGGTCTCTGAGAATGTTGCTTTATACTCCTGTCGTCAGGGTTTTCTTCCAAAATCTGGAACCAACTCAATAAACTGCTTACAATCTGAGTGGCAGAAAACAAACCTCATCTGCTATGGTAGGAGGATTTCACTATATATCTTGTCATTCAGTGCCATTTTAAAAAAAAACAACTTTGTTTTGACATGTTATATGTTGTATGTTTTTAACCTTAATAATTATATATATGTATTACAAGTATCATTGACATAAAGTAACTAAATAGGTTTAAGTGGTTTGATACCTTGAAAAGGAAAACTTATTTGTATAAAAAAAAACAACAAGAACATACATAATGATATACTTCATTATTACATCAATTGCTAAATATGTCTAAATGTATAAAGAAAGTCAGGAGGCTTTTGTTCTTATAACTGACAATTCTTTACATTTTCGAAAAGAATATTCAAACAATAAAACCGAACACCAATGCAGAGTTTGAGGTTTGAGATTGTGAAAATCAGAAAATAAAAACATGAATTAAATTGTTTGAACTAAGGCGGAGCACTTAATCATCTCTTAATTAGGATTTCACCTAATATTGTTTTTTTCTACCCCATTGTATAATTTCAGCGTCGTCATGCGGCCCAGTTCCTAACATAACAAATGCTGATTATCTAGTTGACAATGACGTAGCCATGTATGCATGTCGATATGGATACAAACCAACAAATGCTAAAAATAAAATAACATGTATGTCTGGAAAGTGGACCCATACCAGTTTGCAGTGTCAAGGTACTATTATCTCATAAAAAATGTATTTCCCTGGATTTATTTTTTATGTGATTTTTTGTTTTGCCAGAAAAATACTTACATGTATGTAATAAATAATTACACTGAGTAAATAATCAGTATTTCTGGCCATGGGAGACGAATGTTTGTAAATTGTATGGGTCTCCCCTCTTCTTAAAGTTTCTCACCCAGGCACGATTAATGTAAACGTTCAGGTTGTTGGAATTTTCGATATTTCCAAACCGACAGAATTGTGTTTAAAAGGAACATAATGATCCCCACAAACTAAAATAATGCACAAATAATCGAATCGATCTCATAGGGATAATTGTTTGCTTTTTACGGAATCTTGAAATGTAACAAGAGATATTGTGAGCAATGAGCTCACTAAATGATTCCCCTGCCTCCCTAATGAATATAATGGCGGTGTTTATGTTTTGCTGTGGAAAACCCCAAAATATGTGTCGGATCAAAAAGTAAAACGAGAGGTGCACAGTGGCATTATGTAATAAAGATTCTGTAAAAGTTTCATCAAATTTAATTCAGTGGTATGAAAGGATTTGCGGATAAGAGATGGGTACGCCAAAGCATAACAGACAGGTGGACGTACAAACAGACGGACGGACATGCCGATTACTATATACCCTCCCGTTTTTCAAGCGGGGGGATAAAATAAATGTATAACTCTTTGATTTAAAATCTAAAAATAAGCCATTTAACGAGGTTGGCTCCTGATATTTAAAGTCTCAAACGTTTTTGTCAAGTATATTTTTTAGTTTCTACACACATAGCTAAATTAAAAACCAAATAAAAAGAAATGGGGTTAATGTGCTTTTTTCGCTCTACAGAATATTAAATATGACCTTTTTGCACTGAAATTTATGTCTTAATAAAAAGTAATAGCTTCGACGTTTTCCTCCCAATATATTGATCTAAGTTACGCATGGAACAAAATAAACTATAAGTCTATTTAATAAAAGACACTTTAAAATTGTGACAAAGAAAAAGTTGCTTCGCATAATCAATTATTTGACATTTCCGCGCTCACAAACTAAGATTTTTCTGGAACTGAAAATTTTATAAGCAATAAAATTATTTTAAAATCTTTAACTTTTGCTGACTTTAAGCAGATTGGTCAAAAGTATCTTAGATATTCAGAAAAGAACATCAAAAGTGGGCTGAATGATTTAAATTTTGAAACAGTATTTTAAAAATTGTGAATTTTATGTTAAAGTTGGCTCAATTTCTATCGTGGACTTTCAGATCATACTTACTATTATTAGGTCATATTTCGTTGAAAAAAAAATATATGAAATAATCTTATAAATGTTAAAGAACCAGCATTACACATATCACTACAAAAGCAGCTTTCTTAGCAACCAGCATGGAAAGGTAGGAATCTAAAATTAACAGAACTGCACCTATAATGTAGTTCAAAAAGGGAAAATTGATTATATGCTTTTTAAAAAAATCTTCCGCCACAAAATGGCTTAATCCTATTTGAATGGAATTAAATCGCGTTTTTTTCCATTGGATATAGTTCAATTTGCATTGTAGAATCCATGTTGAATGTAAGAACTTTAAAATGATGCAGAATTTTAGAAATAAATGTCCAGACCAAAATCTCCTCAAAGCTAAGGATCGAACCTCCTTAAATAAGGGTTGTTTTGTTTTTCAGATACAACAAAGGGACTCAGAAGCTCTATCACTTATGATATGCTTGCAGAATGGATACAAGAGATGAAGAAGAATCTATCCGTGCATAAATCAAACACCAGTGCCTATAACAGAAGCTTGATCAGTGTCTACGAATCTGGTCCTAGCGCCGTACAGATAGGAAGTTTTGGGGTCTTTCTGATAAGTTTTACTATAATAGTTTTAATTTTACCGGATATACTTGCTGTTGTCAAGAACCTGTGTAACAAGATAAGTAAGAATTTTTGTCAACGTCGGAGAGGGAGAGATAAAAAATAAAAAAAAATTCTGTGAATTGACTTATTTTCATGGGGGTTAATTTTCGTGGTTTTAATTGTATGAAGGACCTAGTGATTTTTTTTTACCTCAAATTGCAGTTTTACACATACGAGGGTTGTCCCGTAAAATCGTGGACAAGTTGTCTAGTGTGAAAAATAAACATCACTGCGTTCTGAAATTTTCATTATTATTTAGTACATATTATAGTAATATACACAGCAAATTGCAGATAAATATATACATAAATAAGAAAATTATGAGATTTTATGCCATGTATTGTATCACCTTACGGAGCATGGATTATAACGTCAAAGTGTCTAAAACAGCGTCACGTTTTATCCTTGCTGAAAATGAAGTTGGATGAGTCCGACTTAAATTTAGGAATTTCATTGAAACACATTCTTTAGTCTCCATAAACAGTTGTACCAATTGGCACCCTCATGCGATCTTCTGAAGATTTATTAGTAAGTTACGGACAATATTCTCACCACCATTCAACTAATAGAAAATCTCATATCGGCGGCCTACTGTGACAGCGTCTTTTGCTATTAAATTAGGAGTTTGTCCGTATGCTTTGTGCTCCCCAGAGACTTGATCAAAAAGACTTCGCTAAAAAAAAAATCCTATTTCATTTATATACTTCAGATATGGTGATATTCTTATTATCTTTTTTTCTTCTTTGGTCATTTCAAGTTTCTAAAGGTGTCATTACAACATCAAATTAAAACAGAACAGCTCTCCTGTGCGCCGTAACGTCATAAAACGTCGCCATTTTTCGTGTGTTGTGTTTACCACTTTCCCATTTCGAATGCTCGAGAAACTGCCAAAAATTAACCAAATTCCTTAAAATTTTTACAAAGACCACAAAATTGATTGTGAAATTGAATGAGGATAATTTAAATCCAAATCTTATGTATTTAAAACTTTTATTTTGAATTCAAACTTGCGTATTCTTTAATAAAAACTTGGTTTTTTGACGGTGCGCCGTAGGGCACTACCCCGAGCACATTCAAGCATAATAAACTCTTTATTTTTGCCTATATTTTATTTAAAAATAATCATGCACTTAAATATGATGAATAAATAATTACTGAAATTTCAAGCTTAGTGCGCCCATTACTTTTCGAGAAAAACGCTTTGTCCACGATTTTACGGGACAACCCTCGTATATTACTAATGAACAATTCTTCAACCAAGACAATACCTGGTGCGCTTTGCTAATCAGATGGCAATCCAGAAAATGTAATATGAGAAAATTTACTATGGAATGTTGATTGTTATGATACATGTACTGTTTTTCCATGTACAATTTTAAAAGCATTTCATTTGAATGACCTCTTTATTGTGAATAAGAGCGATGTTTAACTTCTTGGTCATACACTACTAAGTCAGAAACGTACTGACATTCCCAATTTTTACTGACAAACTTAGAAAATTACTGACAATGTGCTGTATTTACTGAAAAACTTAGACAATCACTGACCTTTTTACTGCCGGTACTGATAAACTTAGAAAAGTGCTGACAATCTTAGTCGGTGCTGATAAACTTAGACAAATACTGACCCGTGTACTGTCCCTGCTGAAAAACTTACACAAGTGCTGACATTTACTGATAATTACTGTCCCTATTGTTCTCGCTCTCGGGGAGGCTGCAGTGGTGTGAAATGGATTTTTTTTTATTTCAACATAGATTATTATTTCATTTAGTTATTTTTTCATATAATTTTTAACTATGTCCAGATGATATCTTTGGGAAAAAAATGCTTCATTGGTCTATTTATAGAAAATTGATTTGTAAAAAAAGAGAAGGGATAAAAAAATTTCAAAACCTTCAAAAAGATAAGCAATTAAAAAAAATAAAAATCTTCCTTTAGTACTTAGATACCAGGTATGAAATTTTACAGAGGTCTTTTCCTTTTCATAATTAAACAATGTTATTACATGACATGCATTTTATAAATATTTTCTTAATTAACGTTGACTCCCTGACTTTCTTTAATATTAAATTAAAGAAATAAACTGTAAGGTTAGATGTGTTTTATTCAATTTTGATTTAATTTATTCAAATTAGTTTGAATAATTTTAATAAACTCATAGCGCGCGGTGAGGCCGTGGGTGCCCCCTTTTGAGGAAAGGCGTTTTTTTTTATAGTTTTCATATTATGTAAAATTTTAAATTATGTGGAGGCTGCCCATATTTGTTTTTGTGCAGTCAAACATACCCGAATCCAAGCATTTGCAAGAAGAAACCAAAATTAAAAGACAGACGGGGGATTTAAATTAAAAAAAGACTTTTTATTTTATTCATTGGGCAGGGGGAGGGGGGCTACGGGCCTGTATTGATCATTGATCCTTTGACATTCATTGATAAAGTTAGTGTCCGCATTATTCTTTAGAAATAATGTACATCTTGTAGCTGATTTTCGAATCTGGATTTTCTGGATCCCCACCTGAAAGTGTTAATTTTAATTCAAATACTTGAAAACTATGACATTTCATATTTTTCATCTTTTTTCTATGCATACTCCTGAAACAAAACTTTGATAGAAATTAATATCAATGTTCTTTTCAATTAGAGTGTCGGTAGACGTTCACATGGATCTAGTTCCTTTTGGCTTTTCAAATTAAAATGGGGGGGGGGGGCACGTGCGAACTAAATGAAGAACGATGAACATGTACCTATTTATTTTATTAAAGTAGAACACACAATTAATACTGTCGTATTTAAGTTTGTACTCCTTTTTATCTGTTTAGGTACAAAAAATTAATAAATTTAATTAACTTAATAAATCGACGTTTCATAGCTTTGTTCGGTATTTCAACCAGTATCATGATTTTAAGGTAACACTGTAATTTTTATTCGTCAAAAATTATTCAAGTCGTTTAGTTGGTATCCAGCCGAATTACATAATCAATCAACATACAATCGGAAACTCTGTGAAGCACCTGTGTGTAGAAGAAATCGTCTGAGGCGATCCGAGTGTGTACGGTAGCGGGTAAAGAAGTCAATAGGTGTCACTGCTAAATTATACAGAAGAACACTCGCCGGTTTTCACTGGAAGTTAGTTACGCAACATTACGCGACAGGTAGACTCTTCTTCAAGACATTCTGAATTTGAGAAATTCAACACCAACACATACGTAATACAAATATGCAATGTACAATCCTTTAACCTCTTCTTAGATTAAATAAATAATTTTTTTAATATACCGACGTAAGATAAAATTAACGATTAATGAAAAAGAAGATTGATGTAAAAACCAACCGGGGAAAGGCACAAATTGATTAAAGATTTAAGCAAAAATAAATATATGAGAAGGGGTACATTACATCCAAAGTTTTGTAAAAATTACTGGTTCCTAATATTTTTTGTTAAGTCGTGTTAGTGTGTGTGTGGGACAGTTGAGTGAGGAATTTGTTTGATTATCAATCAAATAAAAATAGTTCATAGTATATTTCCTTAACTTTTTCTCAGTAATTAAGAATAATTAAAAATCAAACACAATTTATATGCAGCAGTGTTATGACAGTAAAAAAAATCAGCCGGAGTTTAATTAAACATGTATTTTAAACTTTGCCTGGGTGGATACATTGATTTTTTGGAGAGAGAGAGAGAGAGGAGAGAGCGAGAGAGAGAGAGAGAGATGAATGGTAACTCGTCATGGAAGATAGTGGGAACCTACAGTTAGCGAATAATCTTAATCTACAGTTAGCGAATAATCTTAATCTTTTGAAAAGAATAAAACCTGAATCAAATAAATAATGATTACGGGACGGGTAAAAATTGATCAAATGGACAAAGAAATTTGCATCATTCGAAAAACTTACACATTTTTATAAATCATATTCAAGTACCGGTACTAGATTTTTTTTTCATGTAACGTGTGTGCATATGGGGGGGAGGTCTTATACATGTATGCTAGAGGGTTCGAAATAAATATTTGTGAGCACTGGTTCGACGGACTAATGACTTCCAATTTTCACTTCTTCGTAAAATATTTTACTTGGCAAGTCCGCATTCTGCCTTATTATTATGTTAATATCACCGAGAAAAATTAACATTTTTGAATTAAAATAACTTTTTAATATATTTTATACTAAATTCGGACGTTTATCTATGAAATTCTTAATCTGTTTTTAATATGTGCTTATTTGTAATTAATTGTGTCTTATTTATCTCATTCCCTTTGAAATAGGATTAAGACATTCCAATTGACAATCTGTGTCTCTGTCGAAATAACTGTTGCTCGTTAGGTGTTAATGCCTCGGGATTTGTTAATCCTTTACCAATAACTTTATTTGTATAATTACTTTATAACCTCTTTCATGTTTATTCTATCAAAGAAACACACCTGTCCATCAGTTAACTCAACTAGCGTCAAAAGTCAATTATTGTATACTCTTAGTCTTACAAATATCTATGACCATTTTAATCTATTCAGTTTGGAGGCCCGACGCTCTATCGGCCACATCCAACTCGATCAAGTCTCGTAAGATATTGTTGAAATTCATGTTGATTGTTATTCACCATCGTCTTTAATAACTTCGGAAACCTGGTTTACCAATTCTTGGACTTTATATTGGAAGACCATAAGGAATACGGCCTCTTTACCCTTATTACGGCCCACAGCGCCATAACTTTGTTATACTCGCCAACATTCCTTCTTCCCCGTTTATGCTCAAGAACGGATTTAGCCCAGGAGTTACCTTCACAACTTACGACCAAAATCTCTAACTGGTTATATTAACATCATAACACCCTACGCCTACCTATTTTAATGAGATGAAATCTAATTTCGGCACATGCAATTAAATTAATTCCAATTCACCGATAGATACAGGGGAAAAATGGAAGGTACGAAACATGTAATATTTTTGTTAAAATTGAATCATGATTAAAAAATACTTAAAGATTAAGTTTAAAAACTAAATAGTGATCTAACCCCTCGGCAATGTGAATAAACGGAGCACTTGTCAAGGATTTAAGTAACTTAAAGTGTCAATACTGTTTGTATCTTTAAGAGAGAGAGAAAGAGGGAGGGAGAGAGAGAAGAAAAATATTTGAGAATGGTGCTTCTGCTAATATTAGTCTTACCGCTGACCTAGTAAATATAAATATTTTCCGTAAGATTACTATAATTGCTATTACATGAATTTTTATGACTAGTCTGATAATTATTTATTAGTCTCGGACTTACAGACATTGGGTACTTATGAACCCTGTGTAAGCGACCAACCAACCATTCATTTAGAAATAATGTTTTAAGTGACAAAATTAACAAGGCATAGTACAAGTTTATATATGGAACACTGTACTGTTCAATAGGGGAACTCCCGTATGAGCAAATGAAACCGGAAATCGTAAACAGGGGTATATAATTATATGACTTGTACAGATGTCCGAGAACATTAGGAAACTGAATTACCTAATAAAAATCACTAATTATCAATATTTAGAAGATTTACTTTTCTAACAAGAGACATCTGTCCTGTTTGTGAAAAGAAAATTGATACAACTTTCCGATCGTGAAAAGGGGGGGGGGGCTCAACATTAAAGTCAGATATCTGTCTGCAAAGAAATAAATAGATAAAAACTAACTTGATGATTAATTAATTTTAATTCTTTAATTGAACAGGGATAGATATATTCAACACATAAATTTAAACTTGATTTACTCATAGTTATTCTGAATTATTTTACAGATAGCAATAATATTTAAAAATTGATAACTGCCTGGGATTTTTTTTCATCAAAAATTAAAATAATACTGTTTTTAAATGCAAAGTATAACACACAGTCATTTTCACACCACTGCAGCCTCCCCGAGAGCGAGAACAATAGGGACAGTAATTATCAGTAAATGTCAGCACTTGTCTAAGTTTTTCAGCAGGGACAGTAAACGGGACAGTAATTGTCTAAGTTTATCAGCACTGACTAAGATTGTCAGCACTTTTCTAAGTTTATCAGTACCGGCAGTAAAAAGGTCAGTAATTGTCTAAGTTTTTCAGTAAAGACAGCACATTGTCAGTAATTTTCTAAGTTTGTCAGTAAAAAATGGGAATGTCAGTACGTTTCTGACTTAGTAGTGATAACTTTCGAAATAAATGTTTTCAAATGAAGTTCAAAAGAAGGAGATAAGAATAGCAGAAGGTTTTGTTTATGAAGACAATTTTGAGGATTCATGAAATACCTTCATGAGTTCTGTCGTCCTTAGTTTTAGAATTTGATTTACATCTTTTGGATTAGCTAATACTTTTTGAAGCAAATTTTGCATTATACGAAGTTGATAAACTAGACCTCAGAAGCAATGTCATAGAATTACAC
>NW_026919685.1:0-15666 GCF_032062105.1 Saccostrea cuccullata
GTTTTTCAATTTTAGGCAAATATATGTATATTTAAGTACTTTCAATGAAGAAAAATATTATGAGCGTACTTTGTGATCTAAGAAACAAAGCATGTTTTTTAATCCTCAGAAGCAGTTCTGTCAATTACTAGATGCATATTTTTAGATCAGAGGTTGTGTTTTATATTAAATATCGAATATAACTTTAAAAATTGGCCGTTTTCGGGTCCTTTTTCAATGTATGAGGAAATTTACGCATTTTGTGACGCCATTTAAGAAATAAACAACGTTATTCAGTGAATATGGCGTTATATTTGCATATTCATTGCTCTCTCCCACTATGAACCTGCAGCCAGCAACTGCGTTCAAAGGACTATTGACGCAACTGCTTCTGCTATGAGTGCAATTGCTCTAGCTCACTCTTGTTGAACAAGTTCTAATACAGAAATATTTCATGTTGAGAAGTATATATATGAAGTGTTTCGTAAAAGCACTAAAAATAAGTTTATAATAGTATTTTTTGGAAAAAAGAAATTCAGACTATTTAAAATTGCTGATTTATATCTTTAAAAAATTAATTTTGGTCAGTGTATTTAATTGTAAAATAAAACTTTTTGAAGTTGTAGATAACTGCCATATTTTTATTTTTTCATATCATATATATTTGTACAAAGAAAGATAACTCTTCACACTCGGGTAATAACACTCAGAAAGAGAAAATTTCTATAACTAGTATATCAAGAATGATTTCAGCTTTTAAAAATAAATATGAAAAGCTTAAAAAAAAAATCATAGAAAAGCATTCTGGAATAATAATCATTATAAAACAACGATTATTCAGTGAACATGGCATTATGAATAGCAACTGCTCTGATGGCATATTTTCCATGATGTGCTAGCGCGCATAATGGAATATGCCAGCAGAGCAATTTCTATTCATAACGCCATGTTCACTGAATAACGTTGTTTATTTCTTAAATGAATAGCAATTGCTCTGCTGGCATATTCCATTATGCGCGCTAGCACATCATGGAAAATATGCCAGCAGAGCAGTTGCTATTCATAATGTCATGTTCACTGAATAATCGTTGTTTATTACTTATATTTGCATTCTTTGATTTTTTAAAAGAATATCAGAGGAAATCCTGACTTACATGAGGACGCGGTCACTTGTTTACAGTAATGAAAAACATACAGCTTTAAAATCATTAAACTTGATCAATGATCCTTTTCTCTAATGAATCACAAACAATTTATAAAGTATTGCCCTCTCAAACAGTTATTTGGATACAAGCAGGGCCGTCATCACATTCTCCTAATCTTTGTTTTGATGCAGTTGTGACGTCATCGATCAACGTTATTGAAACCCTCCGACAAAAATTAATAATTAAAACATTATGATGAAAGATGAAGATGCTTTTATAATGATTATTATTCCAGAAAGCCTTCTTATGATTTTTTTTAGCTTTTCATATTTATTTTTAATAGCTGAAATCATTCTTGATATACTAGTTAAAGAAATTTCCTCTTTCTGAGTATTATTACCCGAGTGTGAAGAGTTATCTTTCTTTGAACAAATACATATGATATGAAAAAATAAAAATATGGCAGTTATATACAATTTTAAAAAGTTTTATTATACAATTAAATACAATGACCAAAATTGAATTTTTTAAGATATAAATCAGCAATTTTAGATAGTCTGAATTTCTTCTTTTCCAAAAAATATTATTATAATCTTTTTTTGAGTGCATTTACGAAACACTTCATATATATAACTTCTCAACATTGTATATTTGTGTAGTAGAACTTGTTCTACACGAGTGAGCTAGAGCAATTGCCCTTATAGCAGAAGCAGTTGCGTCTATAGTCCTATGAACGCATTTGCTGGCTGCAGGTTCATAGTGGGAGAAAGCAATGGATATGCAAATATAATGCATTGACTAGTCAGTATATTACGTCATATTTTTTTTTATAGATATGCAGTCTCCAAAGATCTAAGTGGTTTTCAATGCATTGTTAACTAAAACTAAGCAATTTCAGTTTTTTAAGAAATTCACAGGGCCAAAAAAGCAAAAGAGAAACCTTGTTCTTTAAATATTCGCGAATAAATTATCAAACTTATCAAATTTATGCACTGAATAATTTTTTTTAAATCAAATTTTATTAAAATCCTCGTGAAAATATCATGATAACGTATGTCGTGATACGAGGCCTACGTTTTTAAGGTCTCACCAGGAAATCCTACAATCTTAAGAAAGGAATAGTTGCTGCTACTTTTATCGTTTAAAATTTGTAAGAGCAAAGGCTTAAAACTATTTAAGCTTCGGTGAGGATTTAATACAGACATTTCTGATCTGAATTTTCTGAAGGCAAAAACACACAAACACAAGTCAAATTTAAAAAGGTAAAGTGATATTCGTTTAATTCGAAAAAGTCGTTTATTACTCTCATTGACGGACAGTAGAAAAATCATTATTTTTTTATCACTCAATTGAATTAAAAGTATGAGGTATATGAATATCATATTTACTATCATACCTATCGAATTCACTTTAGATGAAACATTACTTATTAATCAGAACATATTTACATCCACTGAATATTTTCCTTCATTTCTTAAGAAAAAAAACCCATTGCGTTAATAACTGCATGAACTTCATAAGGCATGTCGCCTGTATATGCCTACACAGATTTATTGATCTGTGGCTGTTCCAACAATGAAAACGTTTGCATCATTAATACAATAATTAATCTTTTTTAATCTTTTTAATTCTTCATTTTAATGATTATTTAAAGAGATATAAATATAAAGAATAAATGTCCTTCTTTGTTGGTTATTACTGGAATTCACGGTCGCAGCTATTGCAGAAAAACGATACATAACCCGCTTACAAGGGTTATGTATCTTTTTTTTCTGCAACGGCTGATTCCGTTAATTCCAGTAATAACAGACAAGGAATGCATTTTATTATTTAAATTACATTTTTTTCTGTGCTTCCATCTAAAATACATCCATATTAAGTTTAAATAAATTGCCTATAAACGTTTTAGGTAAACTATCATGAATTATTTGTTAATGAAAATGTTGGTAGTAGTTGAAAAACAGAAATCAACATGTGTACCAAAGAACAGATTCCAATGAGCTGAGTACAAAATTTTTTCTTCATTATAAAACACGGATGATATAATTCATTGAACTGCTCGGAGTATTTTCCTTTGAAAAGTTACCTCTCTTATCAGAGAAAAATTACACCTATGAATGTTACTGTTAACTAATGCAAAAATAGATATCACAGAAATGTCTGAGGATATCATATCAAGGGGTTTATGGAGGATATAACCAGTCGACATGGGAACTTTCTCTACAATGGTCCTAGTCCGAAAATGGACGTTTTTCGGCCAATTTACGATTTTGATATTTTACATGCCAGGAAAACGTCAGAACCGGCGCAATTACGAAAACTGGGAAATCGCCGCCTCCAACAGGAGGCGGCATTCAGAGGTTGATTTTCGATACTTGCAAACCGAATTAAATGCTGAATTCACATATAATGAATAGTGCAAACCCTTTAGTACCGACCATCGTTTTTATGTTTCGTTTATGAAATTATATAATCTGATGAACACATTTTATCTGACTGTCGAGATTTGTTTTCATTTTCGTGCATTTTAAAATCGTGCAAGTTCTGAAAATCGGCAACGAGGAGTGGTAATTTCTATTCATCGCTATTGGCGAGTTCTAGTAGCATTGTGTCATTGATAAATTGTGATTTCGGCATCTAATTCGGTTCCAAAGTATAGAAAATAAACTTCGGTTGAAGACGGTAAAATTCCCAGTTTTCGTAGTGGCGCCGGTTCTGACGTTTTCCTGGCATGTAAAAAATCAAAATTGTAAAAAAGCCAGAAAAACGTCAGATTTTTTGGACTACAATGGTCCTTGATCCCAGCTCTGATGTTTTGGTGGTTTTGGTGTTTGCTCTGGCTGTCCTCATTTTGTATCAGTAAATTGGACGTTTGATTATTATACTATTATTTTTATCCGTTACCTGCAGCTATTTTTCAGTTAACTGAATGACATAACTTATTTTCGTGTGACATTTAAACGAAAATAGAAATATTCTCTGTATTGTATTTAAATGAAGCAGAGAATTTATTAAAAACACTTCTACACAATACATAAATTGATTTGTCAACTAGGCAATTTCGAAAATAATTACCTGGTACAGATAATTTCTATGTTTAACAGTTAATAAGATTTTAAAAATGCATGTTTTACTTACTATCAATTTGTGAATAAGGATTGCTTAATTCCCAAATTTAGACTTAATAATTGCAAGGCTACAATAATTGAACTATATCGCAAGTTTTTTGATTGGTGCATTGGCATATACCAGACATATACCAGATGTTTTTAAGTCTAAATTGAAATAACTTAATTTCAATAACATTGCCTTCATATAAAATTCCAATGCAATTTAGATACTGCTTATCCTTAGAAATTTTGGCATGCGTCTTGCGTCAAATAATCAAGTAATCTGCTAACCTTTCCTCGAAGCATATGAAAAAAATATATTTATGAGCATGGACTCATAACTCAAGTTTTACTACATATTCATTGATGAAACAAGAATAGCAGCAGTCTCGTTTAAAGTCATCTTTTTGTAAGTTCTATGGTGGATTCAATGACCTTGTCAGCAAAAAAAAAATTATCATTGAGTCAAATGCTGACTGACGTTTTTCATACCAATTGTTAGTCCATTTTTATACACTGAAATGACGACGGATTTTCCCTTTATTTCACAAATATGACAATGGGCACATGGCAAGTGTGACCGGTCAACCAGGGGATGCTCACTCCTCCATGGCACCTGATCCCACCTCTAATGTTTCGGAGGTCCTTGTTTGCCCTGCTCTTATTTTGTATTGTTTTATGGACTTTGAGATTGAATACTGTTAGTTATCTCCATATCCGTCATACAATGTATGAACCTCGCTAAATGAACAGTTATTTTTTCATCACATTGGCACCAGCTTTACAAGCTTTCCATTGCCTTTTGAAACATTTAAATAATCTATTTAAAAAGTCAATTGAAGTCATTTGTTTGGATTCCTATACACAAGAAGTCAGTTGCCTGGTGCAGTGGTAAGATTAATTGATTGATTGGTTGTATGTTGTTTAACGTCCCTCTGAGAATTTTTCATTCACATGGAGACGCCACCACTTGCCGGTTGAGAGCTGCAAATATTGTTCTATGCTCGGCACTCAGTGCCTTTGAGAAGTGAGGGATCTTTTTCGTGCCAGCACCTACTGCGACACGGGGCCTCGTTTTAAACGGTCTCACCCGAAAGACCAGTCTCCATGTCCCGCAGTAGGATTCGAACCCGTGACGTAAGGATCGACTCCTTACTTCGCGATTCTAGAGCAGACGCTCTAACCACTGGGCCAAGCGGGTAAGAATATCTTGTCTAGAGCTACATTAATGTTGAGGTATCCGCAAGGAATATAAAATTCGATTTCAGCGCTCTATCTCTAGTTTGTAAAATGAGTGAAATAAAGCTTTCCCAATTTTATGTTTGATGGTTTATTTCAAAACGATGTGTTGTGCTTCAATAGAGTAGTGCACACTATACAAATGAGATATAATTCCACTACAATTGCAAATACAATACAAAAGCTAATGTTTCTATTATAGCACGATAAGAAAGCTTTATATTTGGAGAGTCCATGTATATATATATATATATATATATTAAAATTCAAAAAATACAAATAAGATACAGTGATTGAAACAATCTTTACCCTTCCACTTTCAATTTTTATTAAGTCTTTCTAAAAAATCAAATTAAAGTGTAACAATAATGAGTTAAAACATGGAAACAAAATGATTGATTATTGGCTTGATGATTTATTGTTTTTTAATGTTAAAAATAGTCTAGTTTGAATTTGCTAAAAGGCTTAAACAAGCAATTACACATAAAATCAATGTACTGAAAGTTCTGTAAGATGGAGGCTTCATGAATGAGAGAACACGAAAGAAATATATTTGTCATACATTGCTGTAAAGAATATTATGAGGAATAATGTGTATTTTTTCAATTCAACATTTTTAAAAGGATACTTCAATATTCATGAGGTTGTTGGGATTTTATAATTTCATCTTTGTAATGTAAACTTCACCTTGAACAAAGTTCACTGTTATTTAGATCAAATACTTTCAATATTAAACCCTTCAACGTCAAAACAGCAATTGACTAGGCCTGGTTGACATAAAACTTAGATGGGCTTACCTTTTATCTCAGTCTCACTTAAGGAATATATAGTGGAAAAGTGAGACTGAGATCAAAAGTGAGCTTTTCTAACTTTTATGCCCCCAAGCCAAAATTTCTGAATTCAGCACTGGGTTTTCAGCCAGTCAGGAGTTTCCATTTTTCAAGATATCTTATTTATGTCACAGAGACGTATACACAAATACTGTAAACATAATTATGAAATGTAACAGCTACCAAAATCAAAATTTCTCGGCCTTATTGTAATAATATTATAATATGAGCCAACATGGGAAAAGAAGCAACCAGATAATTGGACATGAAAAACATAATAGAGTACATTTTGTCTTAAACCTTTGTAATACAAAATTGGGTAACCTAGCTTGAAAGCATTACAGAATTCTTTTTAAGTAATACAACTTCATTAACATGCAATAAATGTTCGTGCCAGAATACATTTTTTTGAGTTGAATAAATATTATGCTTTCTTACTTTATGGAAAGGACAGTAAAGTATTACATACAATAACAAATATATATCTCGACAAAGGACAAGATAGGGTAAGACCAGTATTTGGCACCCGATTTTGGGTGTCTTTCAGAATGATCCAACAGTTTATCCATGAAAACCTGTTTTTACCCCTGTCACAAAAGGAGTACTGGTTTTAAGATTAAGAATATACAGAGATTGCAGTGAGGTCAGGAAATAGGTCAATTTTTGAAATTTCTCATTTTTATGCAAATTTTCACTAATTTTACAGCACATTTTCTTTCGGAAAACATAGAGCACACGCTTGCCTATCTACCAAATTTATATATTTTATAAACTGATATCAGATGAAGTATATGTGTAAAAATCTCAGATAGGCAAGCGTGTGCTTATGTTTTCCGAAGAGAAATGTACCCAAAATTTGATGAACATTCACCAGAATTGAGGAAATTCGTGAAAATGTCCTATTTCTGAACCCTCTAGTGGCTTCCATGTAGTCTTTGAATCGAAATTTGTGCTTGTCTTAAAGTAAGCATCATTTTAACTTCTTAACTACAAACTATCAGTTTTATCAGTGTTCTGATTTTTATTTAAAAAATTCGGCTGTTACCCTATCTTGCCCTATCTGCGTCTCCACACTCAGTTTGATACAAGCGAATTATTGGTGAAGTTTTTACAATTTAATATGAAACTAAAGTTTAAACTTATCTGTAACTAGAGATAGGTTATCCTTTAATAAAAGAAGCAAACTCCTTCTAAATCCGCCACTTCATTTCTTCACGTTCTTTTTTTGGTGTGAGAATGAGTGGGGAAAGGCTCGACATATTGTAAGATGCGCTTAATTATCATCTGTTGGAACAAAATCTCCTTTTATTCTGTCTGATAAAAAAATAACGGTAAATCAGATTTTTTTTTTTTACATATTCCGTAGGAAATGTTTTCATATACACGTAATTTTAAATATATTCGACAAATCCTGTTTAATTTTAAAAAGTAGAAATGGTTGTTTATACTTGTATGTGACACGATCATTGCTTTAGACTATGCTTATCCTGGCGTCCAGAATACTAGTGAAACTCAGAGTCGCTCTAAAAATAGAATTCCCAAGATAATGAAAACAATTCCACTGATAGATGGTGCTTGGTGAATTCTTATTATTTACGTCATGGGCAAGACAATCACAATACACGGAGGCTGTTGATACGACACACACGAGCATGTTATTAAAAAGGATCCAAACTTGTCGCTAATTCCAAAATCAGATGTACAGAATAGTAGCATTTGTTTCATGATTTTGTGATTTTCGAAAATCGTTTCTTGATCTTTACCACAAGAATTTATTTGGGACTCGATAGTAGTACCGCTTGCATTTAACGTGTAGTTTGAAATTTGTACTCGAGGAACAATTTTCGTTGTAGATCAAATCAGTCACTTTAGTGTGTCTTCTAACTCTTTCAGCTTTTCTTTTCCTACGCTGTGCTTCAGACAGATCAGACAGTCTTAATGAAATTGATTTACTTAGACAAATTATGCATCATTTCATTCCATAAAAATATTAATAAGAACTACAAACGAAAATGTTAAAGACATGATGAATGAAACAAATGGAGATATCTATAAAAGCGCAAACTGTTCATAACACTACATATCCACTGGATTTGAGGCCGTATTCACCGGAGGGTCATTGCATGTGCAGCTGTATTGTGACGTAATAAGTAATACTTTAAACAACGTTGTGAACAATAGGTACAACGGCCACAAGCGACTTATGTATTTGAGCAGGAAAAATATTCAAACAAACCTTTTTCAGGATTATTTTGAAACATTTGAAAGTCTTACATAGCGAAACTCGGAAAAGAAAACACGAAAGTTACAAACTGTAATCTTGGCATTTTGTTTTTCAACGACGGAAGTTCGTAAATAAAAGTGGTGTCAACAATCAATCTTTAATGACTTTTTTTATTCAAAGTCGGACTATATAATAAAACGAAGCGTTGCTTCGGTCAATATGAATATATTTCTGGTGAATGATAAACCATATTCAACAACAAAAGAGTCCATAATTGTACATCATTCAAAATAGTTTTTTTATTATAATCCTTTTTATTTATTTCTGAAAAGAGTTTGATATTTTATTTTTTTTTAGATTCAACAGTGTCTGATCTATTGGAAGTGAACATTTCCTGAACTCTAATTCTTGGATTTCTTATCATTCTTAGGAACTTTATCAGTCGCTGATTCCCGGGACCAGATTTTCCACGAGATGTACTGTTTACCTTGCTATTACTTTTTACAATACCCCCTTCAGTATTTTGTGACGGAGCATCAGCCAAAACCTTTCCACTAGTTGAACTCTTTATCGAACTATTACTTCTTACAGGGCCACCTTCAACATTTGGGGACAGAGCAACAACCGATTTTTCACGAGATGTACTGTTTACCTTGCTATTAATTTTTACAGTACCTCCTTCAGTATTTTGTGTCGGAGCATCAGCCGAAACCTTTCCATGAGTTGCACTGTTTATCCAACTATTACTTCTTACTTGACCACCTTCAATATTTGGGGAGAGAGTATCAGCCGATGACTTTTAAGAGTTGTACTATCTATCATGCTCTTACTTCTAACGGGACCACCTTTAATATCTTTGGACATTGCATCAGTCTCTGACCTTCCATAAGTTTTACTGCTGATCGAGGTATTACTTTTAATAATACCACCTTCACTACTTGGGGACGGAGCACCAGCCGGTGAACTTCCATGACTTCCACTGTTAAGCGAGCTAACACTGCTAAAAGTGTCCTCCATAGTGAATTTGGGAGATTGGGGATGGGGAGAGGACGATACGCTTATATCACCTAGATTACCTGTTGATTCCCTATCGTATTTATCACAATTCTGTAACTTTTGATTCTGACACGTGCATATAAAATAGTTACCAGTTGAAAAATCATATCCATTATATTTTTCTAAACATGGGAAAAAAGTCTGCTTTTCCACTTTTTCTTATAATGTAAAAACATTCGTCCCATAATATTTTTCTTGCGCAAAGTTTTGATTTATTTACTCTCTCTAGGAACGAATAATCAATCACTCGTTCCTGATATAGATTGTCAATAACTTTTTTAAGGTCGACCCTTGATTTGATTTTGCAGTGAACACATTTGGGTTTACACCCAGTTTTTCCATTTCTGTATTTTTCATATCCCAAAAGCAAGATATTGGCTAGATCCTCTCGTTTTTCCTGTTTCAATGCCTCTATAGAACCCATAAACTTCGTATTATCATTTCTAGATAGTATAAGTAGCAGACATCGCACACGTTCGGATCTGTTTGAAAACGACATGATTTCTTCGCTGTCAGATTGATAAATAGCTTCGTTATTGGAGCGAGTAGGTCTAACATATTGTCTTGAAGTGTTATATTGTCCATCAAAAGCTTATGTTCGTCTTTTAGAACTTCAACGTGGAAATCTAAAATTATCAGTATTCAAGTTCAAAAAGTTTAATATTTATAATATAATTGTTTTATTTCAGATTTGAATTCCTCGACGTACTTATTTCATTATTATTTACAAAAAGATAAATATACATTTCTTTTCAATTTTTATCTAAATATATATGAATATGGAAATTACAGTATACTTAAAAGTTTTTAATTTATTGTAACTAGTTTCTTTTGAATAATACTGATGTGTCAGAGAATAAATCATATCAGTGATTTAGAAAGCTCAACATACCACTATCCTCCTCCATCCGCAGTCGCTGGTCTTGATGTGTATCTTTCTTTAACTCTTGTCGTTTTCTTCGGATTTGTCTTTTTGTCCTTATCCGAAGCATTATCCGGTGTCCGAGGAATTTGACTACAGAGATATTGTATGGTGGAGGACATGTTGTCAAGTTTCTCTTCCATTAAAGGTAGTTTTTCAAATATTTTATCAACTTTTGATGTCAGGTTTTTTAATATGTCCAAAATCTGTTAAAAAATATAGTTCATCAAACAAGTTAGTTTCATCGGTTATTTATGTACGCAATATATATTTGCATTTCTGTTAATTTCATAATTTTACATAGATTTTATTAAGCATTTAATTTTACAAAGTCTATCAATGCATTTCATGCACTCAATAACAAAGACTATAAAATAGTTTCTTTCTCATCGCATATTGTTTATTTAAGAATAATTTGCTAAACTAGAACCTTACGCATTTTAAGTACTTTTATTTTAATATGTAAAACCCTTATATTTAATAAAGTTTAAATGACAGATCCTTTATCACGACCACCAAAAAGATTAATTGATTGATAACAGACATTTTTGCGACCGAATCCCGGTAAATGCATTAAAATAGAAGCTTCAGGTGTCACTGATTAATTTCAGTTTTGATGTTTTTTTTAAATTTCATTTCGATGACTTACTATAAAATTTATAGGCTAATTGTTGTCACGGCTCAAAATACATTTAACTCATGCCAGACTCTGCTACCTGGCATAAGATAAGAGCAATGACGCGATCTCTAACTATAGAATGTATAAACTAATTTTGTACCCGACTCAGAATACATTTGGCATTATTCTTAGACCTAATTCATTGGTACTATGGTTACTGCTGAACTTAATAACAAAATGTCTTTTACAAAATAGACTAGGTTTGGAATTTATCGCATTGCTAATAAAGCATCCAACATACATTGAATTTAATTATATTTGTGTGAAATGCTTTATTCAGTCATGATATAATAAAAATTTATTGAACGAGCCTCCAAGCATGACGGTGTATAAAGTTTACATTTCATTTTCCTCGGTTTACTTCATAATTTGACAATGGAAAACTTTAACGACATCATTTTCAATTTAAAATGCTGAAATCATTGAAGATTATATACCAAGACTGTTCCATCCTCACATCTAATATTGGTGTCGTTTTACATGATTAATCGTTTATGCTCCAAAAACTGTCTAAACACCTTATAATATTAACATAATTTTTGCAATTTGCTGTACATTTAATACATTTTGATGATAATGAGAAGATAGATAATAATAGCGGCTTTATCAAATAAAAAAATATCAAGACCTTATTTCTGAATATACCAACATCATCAGCTTAAAAATTTACGGCTATTCACCTTTATGCACAACCATTCCCAACGAAAATTAAAGTCCAGGCTTTTTAAATAACATTGACAGCTGCTTTTTCAATAAAAATGGAAATAGTAAAATTATTTTGTTAAAAGACATTCTGATTGCACACACAAGTACTCTGAAGTTGACATCAAAGAGATCCTTAGAGTTTCTCATTGACAAAACATGTATCTATGTAGTTTTTGGACACCAGATATTCCAATAATTTTTTGAAATTCTCATGGGTACCAATTGTGCTCCGTTATTAGCAGACCTATTTTGAAATTTATATCAATTCATATTGATTGTTTTACCTTTCAAAATTTGTTCCTATACAAATCTATACAGAAAAAGTCTAATATTTTTAATGTTTTGCTGAGCGGGCATAAAAAATCGATGTTGGATTGCTGAGTGAGATGTTGGACCGCTCGGAGAGATGTTGGATCGCTTACGTCACAGAATGGGCGGAGCTTAATTTCATTTTCATTCTCTGGTTTTAAAACAGTGACAGATTTAATGTAACATTACGGAATATAGTACAAAATACATGTATGTCAAAAAATATATAATAAAGTGAAAGGTACCTGGTATATTAAAACATTTAGTTACAGAGTTCTCGGGTAAAATGACCTCAGGCAGACAGTTTGGTTCTTGGGTCCGACAAAACGCATGTTGCCCTCGAACTCAGTCAATAAATGTATACTGTTAACTAATGCAAAAATAGATATCACAGAAATGTCTGAGGATATCATATAATGGGGTTTATGGCGGATATGACCAGTCGACATGGGAACTTTCTCTACAATGGTCCTTGATCCCAACTCTGATGTTTTGATTGGTTTGCGGTTGCTCTGCCCGTCCTCATTTTGTATCAGTGAAATGGACGTTTGATTATTATACTATTATTTTTATCCGTTACCTGCAGCTAATTTTCAGTAAACTGAATGACATAATTTATTCTCGTGCGACATTTAAAAGAAATTGAAATATTCTCTGCCAGTACATTGTATTTAAATGAAGCAGAGAATTTATTCAAAACTCTTCTACACAATAATACTACTAGTACATAAATTCATTTGTCAGTTAGACAATTTCAAAAATA
This sequence comes from Saccostrea cuccullata, assembly GCF_032062105.1. Taxonomy (NCBI): domain Eukaryota; kingdom Metazoa; phylum Mollusca; class Bivalvia; order Ostreida; family Ostreidae; genus Saccostrea; species Saccostrea cuccullata. The sequence goes on from NW_026919685.1 coordinate 12,962, forward strand.
ATTACCTGGTATAGTACCTACAGATAGTTTCTATATTTAACAGTTAATTAGATTCAAAAAACGCATGTTTAGGATTGCTAAATAACCAAATGTTGACTTTATTATTGCAAGGCTACAATTGAACTATATCGCAGGTTTTGTAATTAGTGCATTGACATATACCATACGTTTTAAGTCTAAATTGAAATAATTTAATTTCAAGTACATTATTTTCATTTAAAACCCCAATGCAATTTAGATATCGCTAATACTTAGAAATTGTGGCTTGCGTCTTGTGTCAAATAATCAAATAATCTGCCTATCTTTACTCGAAGCATATGAAAAAATATACAGGAGCATGGAAACATATCTTAAGTTTGCTCTACATATGCATTGATGAAACAAGAACATAAGCAGTCTCGTTTAAAGTCATCATTTTGTAAGTTCTATGGTCGATTCAATGACCTTGTCAGCAAATACAATTTATCATTGAGTCAAATGCTGACTGACATTTTTCATACCAATTGTAAGTCCATTATTTATACACTTTGACGACGGATTTTCCCTTTATTTCACAATTATGACAATGGGCACACGGCAGGTGTGACCGGTAGCAGGGGATGCTCACTCCTCCATGTCACCTGATCCCACCTCTGATGTTTTGGAGGTCCGTGTTTGCTCTGCTCTTATTTTGTATTGTTTTATGGACTTTGAGATTGAATACTGTTCGTAATCTCTATATCCTTCATACAATGTATGAACTCCGGTAAATGAAAAGTTAAGTTTTCATCAAAGAATAAGATAGGACAAGTAATGTCGCATGGCCCCCAAATTTCTCAGAAAATAGATTACTTGTATATAAAAAGACACCCCAGTCTTTTGAAAGATGGAAACACCTACTTTTTATAAAACATATTAGATTTCTTCTCATTCGTCCATAAAATGAATTTTAGAGGACTTTGTTTCTGCATGATCACGAAAAATAGTAAGAATATGCAGTATTTTCAGCGTTCTTACGCTCTAAAAACTATGAGCGACTAAGAGTACCACTAAGATATTTTGTTATTTGAGAGCAATACATAAGTACTTGCTTTGTATAAAAAATCTTCGTGGTACTCTTAGTCGCTCATGTTTAAATATTTAAAAAATCAAGAAAAAATTCGTGTAAATTTTATAAAACTCGATTGATAATGATCAACCTGCTTTTTTCCGGATTAACAATGTGACGGGTATGTTATGTTATATACAAGCTGCTCCTTATCAAACGGTAGTTATTTGTAATTTTTTCGCAAGATACATAATTTACACAAGTTTTTCAAACCATCAATCGTCTCGGATAAGGAAAAAGTTGTTTAGAATTAATAAACTCACCGGTTATATTTCAAGTCAAAATAGCTCAGTAGTGCGACACTGCTGACAGGACATGCCATAGAAATTTCGACTGGATTGCCACTTTTCTGATAGGATCAGTCATGTTTTGGTGAAAAATCAAATGAATATTTTCCTGCATGCAATGCTACTAAACGAAATAATCCATGATACTATTTCCACTTGAAGTACAGTAAAACTCGTTTAGTACGAACACGGATATTGCGAATTTACGGATATAGCGAAGTCATCTAAGATCCCCAGCTATATAAATTTAATGAATTTCTTATACGGTTATAACGAATTACGGATATAGCGAAGTAATTTCATAGGTCCCAGCGACTTCGTTATAACCGAGTTTTGCTGTGTATTTCACGAAATTACGATGAGTACGAAGCGTCTGCTGTACGACGCCATTTTTGTTTTGAGTGGGAGCGGATCAAATCCACCACACGCACCTGCTTTGAATAAATCCTCAATAGGTTATTTTTAACGATTTGTTTCTGCTTCAAAATTATAAGGACAACTTTTAAAACTTAACATAACAAGGTGAATTTGTATTTTTCATTTTATTACTATTAAAAAAAATATTTATTAATGGCAGGGACATATATGATATATGTTTATTCACCAATCAAGGGCCCACGGGGGGCATGAACAATTATTACAAAATGATAACATTGATTACAATTCTATATTAAGGATAATGTATGTCTCTGTTAATGCACAGGAGTTCGCGTACCTGTCAATTACACCGAAATTTTCATTAAATAAAAAAATACGTAATACGTATAATAATAATTATTATTATAGGTATTACGTATTTTTTTATTTACCGAAAATTTCGGCAAAACTGATAGATACGCGAACTCCTGTGGTTAATGGAAATATGAGATTAAAAAAAAAAGAAACACAAGTTCTGGATGACGAGAGTACAAAGACATCCTAGATTCATCCTTGCAGAAACAATGTTCCTGTTCTCACAGCTAGGAGTTTCGAGATTGTAACTTTTTGTTCGAATTTCCTTACATCTGTCAATACCCAATATTCGAAATTAAAAAGTGAATCTATACAGCCAAAGATCAATTCTTAAAAGTATAAAAGGAATCTTGCAAACAATAAAAAACAATAAACACATGTATGAACACCCAGAAATGGTGAATTCAATATTTTCGACGCTATTGTTGATCAGAAGGTAGGCAATATTCCTATCGTGGCACGGTACATTGTATATGTTCACACGACGGATAGGCCTATCTACATGTATGAATAGAATATTTTAATTTTTTTTTATTTTGATATTTTGTTATTTTGAAACAAGTTTAATTAAAAAAATATATGTTTACTTTGTAGTTTTA
>NW_026919686.1:0-15877 GCF_032062105.1 Saccostrea cuccullata
AAATCTTCAAAGGTTATTGTATTTTTGTTTGAATTCAATCAGCGAGAAATAAATTTTTAATATTAAAGAATGATCATTCCCTCTACCGTTCATATCAAACTTGGGTTTCTTGTCAGGATCCGCTTAACGAGAAAAAAATCCGTATACCACTAGGAGTAAAAATAAGTAGCTAACAGTTCGTTTTTTAAGACTTCGGTCATCATTCGACCTCACGATGTAAGTTGTTTGCAAACGATGTCGCTTTATCAACCATAGAATATGTGAATATTGATTATAAATGAGACGATTGATATCCTTGTATTATCTACTTCATTGTCAGTATCATATTTCGTTTAAAAAATGTTTGTGTGAAAAACATGCTCTTGCAAATGGCCTATTGAATCATCAGTGAGATAAAAACTCTTGTATCGATGAAAATAGTTCATTGCTACATTAACAAGGAAAATAAAAAAGTACAACTACGAGAATTGTTCGATAAATTTGATAACCCGCCGAAATATGACTGTAATATTGTAGACTCGGCGTTAAACAATATAAAAACAAACAAATCAATGTTAAAGTGAGTGTTGACTTTGAAAGTACAATAAAAATAAATATAAATATTTATTTTTCATCTTTAACACGTTCTTAACAGTCAAGATCAAACTGTCTTCAAGGGTCTTTTCCATTCCTTAAAATTTCCGGATCCTATATTCTGAAATTTTTCTGTTCATTGGTTGACAGACTTCTGGCATATCATTTGTTCATTTAGTGTATTTTAGTTATTCTGTTCGCGTTTTCCCGAACATTTGCACATAATGTAGCAAAAAGCACCTTTAAGTCAAATTACCTAAGGTTACTTTTGCAATTGTTTTGATGGGAACAATGATAAAAATTACGACACTTCGTCCAAAATCTTAATCTATAGTAATGCAGCAATAAAAAAGCAATTTACAATAAATATAAATTTTTCGCGATTTTTTAAAAATTAAGATCGATAAAAGTTATGGAATCTGGAAGTTTGCCCTTTTGTGACTCATACATCACCATCAACAATAACACAACGACATTTTTTTAAGTTGAAAATTATCACTCTCAAAATACTTTATTTTATTTGTAAAATCATAATGAAACTGTTTCTGTAAAATGTATTTTTTTCATGACTATAAGAAATAAGATGTGAGTTTTGTACAGCCCTCTTAATAAAATGTTAAAGATGTTAATTATTAGATTATGCAATCATATACAGCTATATGTAATCATTATTTTCTTTATCTCGACAAACAAGAAAAGTTCATTGTCTAACGGAACATAACTGAAAAAATTAACCTTTGCTGTATCTTTTACTAATCCGAGTAAGATATACAGTCAATTCTCGAATTATTTATTAAAGTTATAAAAGAACACAATAAGTTTCCTAACAAATTAAAAAAAAAATACTACTATGTGTTTGAAATAGTGTTCAAAAATATCTTAGGTAAGTAACTCTGTGTGCTAAATTGATAATCCAACATCTTAGGTAACTGTACACTGCTCTGGGAGTGTGTAAACTTCTTTTTGCTTCAATGAACATATACAGGGGCGTACTGGGGCATATACTGGGGTTTACCGTAGTTGTCTGTAGGAAACAGTAGCCATACAGTGGCATACTGTAGGTGTATCGGGGCCTACTGTATGTAACTGTGCCATGCTGGGGATACATACAGTGGCATACAGAGATTTACTGTATATACAGAGCTAGCATACCGTAGCATACTGTAGATTTACTGTAGATTACTGTGAAAATGCTGTAGGATACAGAGAAAGACAGGGGATTTTCATACGGACAGGGGTTTTAAAAGCCGTAGTGTGTACGTCTTATTTCCTAAAAAATGGAAAAATCAATTCATCGCCAAATTCGTTATACCGCCATGATTTCTAAATCACAATAGGTGGCGGTTTATCGAGAATTAACTGTATATTTGAATGCCATTTTCGTGTATAATCAAAACACAAAGATAATCTACTTTCTGAAGTTACATCAAAATAAGACTATACAGAGATGGTTATATTATGTTAAGATTAAGCGCAGCAAAAATTTAAATCATAGTTGTATTTTTATGGTTTCAAACATGTCAAATGAAGATAGAACATAGTTAAATAATTGTTGCCCATAGAGCATTTAATGAAATGTTAATGTGATAAATTTCTGTTACTTACTCACCGATGACACATAAAAAAATTTATTTAATTTTATTTATTTATGATATGTTTGAAACCTTTTTAAACTAGGCCAGCTTGAATCATTGCGATATGTTTGTATGTTATCATGAAAGGTTGTTGAATCAGCATCAAATAATTACTTTACAAGAGGTTTTGTATTCTAATCACCTTAATAAATATTACATATTGTAGTTCTGAATCTAATAGTTGCACTATCATTTAGAAATTTCGTTTTTGTTGCGCTTTTATGTAACAAATAAATTATAAATCAATATATTTTAAGTAATTTACTTACTCTTAAAAACTTCACAAAAAGATTAACAAAGGGGAAACATCGTGATTCTTTTTAGTGGAAAACTTGCAGGAAAAATATATCTTAATAAGTCATTGTCACTGAAATATGCTGTACATGTCAGTATAATGACTGAGACAAAAGAGATAAGAATCTGCATTTAAATATAGAAGGTTTATACATTTATTTTCAATCACGTAGAAGAAACGACAATGTGCAAATGGGGTTTAGTCCTTCTCAGTCTCCTTGTCTATTCCCATAATAGTTTCGCTCTGGATTCAAGTTCGTTTAATTCCGATGAAATTCGCTTGTTGGATAAAAGAGTCGCTCAGCTGAAGGAAATATATTGGAAAAGAACAATTTATTTCAGTCAATTTAGAAAGGAAAAATGACGTTTCCTCAAATTCACCCAGAAAAGCCAAATATATTCTTAATATTCAAGAGAATAAATTTCGTTCACCAAGTCCGGAAAATGCAGAAATTAAGAATTGTGCAGATCGAATACTGACCTTAGAGAGGACTGTCCTTGAACAATAAAACGTTATCAGTAGACAAACAGAATATAACCAACGTTTTCAAAGACTTGAAGCAAGGGTTGAGGAGGATGAAAAAGTCATTTTTGGTTTAAAAAGACAAATTTCTGAAAACGAACATCCTATTCAAAAATATGAAAATGACGAAGAGTTATCTGAAGGCAAAGGAATGAAGAAATCTACTTTATCTGAGGTAAGTGGAACTGGAATGCACGAAATGAGAAATGGCCACATCAAAGATAACAGAGACAAAAATAAAAATATCAAAGGAACTATCAATAAAAGTAAGACAATACTAACTTAACATTAAATCTTTACTTTTACTGATACCGAAATATTTATAGAACGTTTTTGGCCTTGTACTTCTTGCACATTCTTTATCAACGGTAATCGCTAAATTAGGGTTGATCATTTTTTTCTATGGAAAAACGAATGTCACCATGTTTCGATTACGCTGTTCCATTTAACACCAGAGGTAAAATTTGTTTGCTTACCCGTGTATGGAAAGCAGACGATTTGAGCTTTCGTTACATTAAAAATAGCCCTTTTGAATTACACATGTGTTCGTAATATGTATTGTTCAGTTAAAATGAATATACAATAACAAAATCATGTTCCTTTTTTACTACTCTTTTGGGACTAAAATCACGTTGTTTAAATGTGTAGGGAGGTCCGTGGAATAGCCCCACTTAGCTATGAAAGCCGACATTCATCAGCAACTTTATGCAGTTTACAGTGTTTATACTGCAAAAGACGACACATCGATGTTGTCAAACAAGTGTTTCATTCTACAGCCAAAAATGTATTTGAATTGTTCAAATTTGATATTGTTTCTGATCTGATAATTTTTTGATGACGTTTGTGTTTTATTGGAGAAAACTGTCCGTGGCTTATCTTTGATCTTTGCAATAATCGTGGTAGAATACTTGTTTACAGTTTGTTGTTTTTTAACCAGAAAAACACTATCAATTTGAAATTGGTATTTACGATTTACAAAATAAATCATTCTGACTTGTTTTTACATAAGAAATATTTTAACATACAACAGATTCTATTATATAAAACCACTTATTTTTACAAAGGGGTAACCCTCGTACATATATTACCAATTCGCGCAATTATGTTATCATCTTTTAAAATATAATCTTTAAATGTTTTCAAAAAATTATCAATGATTGGCATGATGTTAAACCAAACATCTAAAAAAAATATATAATTGAAGGCAAATGATAAATATAGAAATTAGATTTTGAAGCCACCAATTAATTATTTATTTGAGAGTTTTCAGATTTAAGATTAATATATGGATCGTAGGATAATGAAGAGTACTCAATCTTAAAAGTCATTTGAAACCATACAATTTAATTTTGTTTGTAACGCGTCATTTGATTGGGTAAAAGATTTTATCCATTTTGTATAACATAACTTGCCCATGTTACAATGAGTAACGTCAAAAACGTATTACTCCGTTCGACGTTACTTTTAAAATATTCTAAATTTGAAGCCTTTTACAGGAGGAAAAAAGAGTGACGATTGTTTAAGTTCATTAATTCGTTTCTTCTTTTTTTCAAAATTTTAGTCTTTGATAAGTAGATGTAAAGGTGTATAGGGGGCACTAACAAAGGACAGCTTCAAGCAACTTAGCATTTATCATAATAAAAAGGGGCCAATTTGATTGTTCAAAAGTATGAAAATTCTTTCTCTCTCAAATTTTTTTACTGTACTTAAAAATTTCAAGTTTTCATCTGTTTTAATTAACTCATTCAACGTCATAACAGTTAGGTAAATACATAATTATATAAATGCTTTGAGTATAGCATAGACATCGAGACCGGGTGAAGGGCCAGGGGAAGGGATTGGGGGCTAAGCCCCCCCTTTTTTTGGAAAGATAAACCACAAACACATACATGTAGTACAAAATAATGATAAAAATAGATATAATCAGTAATATTAATTATTAAGGTAAAAAATGAAAATAATATAAAAAATTCTATATTTACACCTTGCGTCATTTTTCAAAATCTACGACGGACGGTTAGTGCAATAATTTAAATTAAAAAATATTCAATTGTTTGTCTCAAATGTATATATAGGTAATAAATAACAAGTTTATAAACTTCAATGGGAATTGAAGTGGGTCGGTACGTGATCAAATCTTCTGAGAAGGCCTTCGGCCTTCAAAGGATTTGATCACGTGACTGACCCACTTCAATTCCCATTGAAGTTTATAAACTTGTTATTTATTTCTTAAATATACTAAAAGGAAAAGGAAACGCAGGGTAGCATAATGTTCGAAAAAATTTTGAACACATGACCGAAAATTACGAAAATTGGTCAGAAGAGAAATTAAGTAACTGTGCACCAAAATCAGTATTCAGAATTAGATCTACTCAACCGTAAAATTTATGACGTCACGTAGGAAAAGCGCTAAAAAGCCCGAAACACGTGCAATTTGATAACGACAAGTTTGTCAACAAATCTTGTTGCATTATTTGATGCATATGAGGTATGCATATCGTTTTTCAATATTAAGGGGCATTATGAATTTCTTGCAATCTTGGCACAGTTTACGGAAGTTCAATGGGGTTTTGTTTTTGAATTGCCTAATTAATGAAAAATGCAACAACGGTTTACTAAGCAGTTTCTTGTCAATTTTCCCCCATAAAACTTGTTACCCGTTGTCAGAGAGGGTCTGGAATGGTTTTCAATCAACCGTGACGATGACGTTAACGCGAAACAGAGCCATGTTACGAGCGGTTTATTCGTCCTGCTATTTCTTAAATCGCCACCTTACTACCACAAAAATTTATACAGTAGACGATTATAATCATTATATTCATATGAAATTTGAAAGAAAACATATCCGCAATTTGATTTTTTGAGCCAGTCAACTTAGTGTTGTATTCCTCTCACTGGCGCATGCGCGCGCCGTTTGACTTATTTTTTGGCGTGGTTACTCATGCCAAATATAGCAAAGGTTTGAAAGATAAACACCCTGATGAAATTCCATGCGAAGGAGAAATAAGGCTCTGACAAATGCACGGGAAAGACATTGAAGATTTTGAGAGTTTTCGATTTTCACTTTCGGGGGGGTATCGTCATTTGAGCTTCAATAACTCATGAATTATTAGACAAAATCAAATGGGAATATGGTTATATCTTTTTGAAAGACGATTTTAAAAGATAGATAGGAAAACTAAACATGTTTCAAGAAAAACAAATTTGATTCACCTCAAAAGTTTACCCTGCGTTTCTTTTTCCTTTCAGTATATATTGATGTAGACTCTTAACGCACTTTGAAAAAAAATTTCAAAGTGCGTTGATTTTATCCCAATTTTAACGCACTTTGAAACATTTTTTCAAAGTGCGTTGCCACATACGATTTAACATAAATTGGGGAAGTTAACGCTTTTTTATAAATTGCTTTGCGGTTAATAAAGCGTTAACTGCCTCATGGTATGTTATATCGTATAACATAAGTTGAAATAATCTACTTTCCCTCTGGAGCATAGCAAACAGGGAACACTATAAGCATCAGAGATGGATTCAGGTACCAAAGAGGACTAAACATTCCTTTCAAAAAGGATTTGTAATATATCAATATGAGATGAAGACATTTCAAATATCCAAATTATCCAGATAAACGCTTTATCTGGTAAATCATAAACGCGAAGGTAACTCAAAGTAACCATTTAATATTGCCATGGAATTTTTATTTCAATAAAATGTACACGAATGTCCAATATTCATGTTCTCAAAATATAGATAATAAAATGTTGCTTATACTCTCAGGGCTGACTCTCACTTTTTCCAAACAGAGCATTTACTTTTGAAAATTTTCATTGAAAGGCTGGTATGCCCCCTCCCCACATTTATAAAATAAATATTGCTTATACTGTGCAGATATCCGATTGCCTTGGTCATAAATGTATAGCACAATTACCCAATGTGTTTGGATTAAGAAGACTATTGTAAGTTTAAAGTTTCATAATCAAGTCACAGCAAATGCCAAAAAAAAAAAAACAATGGTACATGAAAAGTTCAATTACAAAGATCTCCGAGCCAAGATGGTGAAAGCTCACAAAGCTGTCATAGTTCGTCTCGGAGCTAGGATGGTAAAAGCTCTCATGGTCCGTCTGGGAGCTAAGATGTTAAAAGCTATTGATAATCAGTGCGCACGTCTTTTTTACAAGAAGCTGCTTCATAGGGATCACGTATATGGTAACAGCAATTAGTACGTCCGAGTGTCATTTCATCAATATTGATATAGTCCGCCCCTCTCTGAAGTGTCTCACATCTCCTTATAGGATGCGGCGATGCTCACTGTTTACACTAACATTGTGTATCTTTGACATTCTTCGTTGAATTCCACGACTGATATAATGTTTGGCTACGTTTAACAACACACACAAATCTCTTTGAATATACCTGCAAAATTCTTCTTCATCTGTTGCCTTTTCTATATTGAATCGTCCATTGCAGTATTTTACAAAGTCATTCATGATGCTTAATTGCTTATGATCTGAACTATGTATCATGCTACAAGTAGAATTTATACCTGTAACGACAAGTAGCAGAAATTAGAGTATTAAAAAGTTTTATTCATCTTTTAAAATGTATTAATTGTGAACAGAAACATATTTTTGTTTAACATTGGTTGGTAAATATTGAAAATCTTGATACTAAAATAGAATAATATCATTCCATTATAATGAGATATATTTAATATAGGGAACTTGGACTGTAAATTAGTGAAAAAAATAAATACAGGTACGTATTACTAATGTAGATGAAATAAAATTTTCAAAAATGTTATTTCCTTACCAAGCTGTCTATTAAAATTTTAGTTAATTCATATTTCAAAATAAGTTTCTTAAAAGAGAAGGCAAAAGAAAGAGAAATAAATAATCAAATTTAAAACAAAGAAATTATATAACTTGATATTTCTTAAAATTTTCAGGGAAAAATTGGTATTTTCGACTGTTTTCTTTAGCGGTGGCGATTTTTTAAATTTCCAATGGTTCATGAAATTTCAGGATTTCCATGTAGTTGTATGCCTTCCTATCAATTACTTATTTTAGAAACCAAACCTACGATAGCCGACAACCGCCTCTTTCTGATTAAACATATTGTCATTTTGTAACCGTTTGTTTTAACATTCGTTGACTAAGTATAAATATACTAATAGTGTTACATGTAAATGAACATTTTATACAATATAAAATTAGTTTTAATTTGTCGACGGAAATTAACAGACAATTAAAATGCTGTACAAAACGACAATATTCTTGACAAAAAGTTGCCGCCGCAGTCAGTCATCGTATTAACCAAACTTGGGTGTCATCTACGTCTACGTACAGTGATATTTATGACCACATTGCATTTGTAAAACAACAAGATGTGTTTGTGAAACACTGATGCCCCTGTATGGCAACATAGCAAAGATTAAGCTTTTCTTAAATGCAAATTTAACTAAATAGTACCAAAGTAGGGTATTCTCACTGGAAAACAATTGTGAAATTTAAAAGAAACCAAATGCTAAAGTTTTTTTTAAATAAGTACAAAAATCTCCAAGGTCAAGGTCAAAAGGTCAATGTAATTAGTATCAATTGAAATGTCTTGCCACATAGAATACTTATGTTGAGCATGAAAGCCCTAGTCCTAACCATTCAGAAGTTATGGCCAACGTTCATTTTTTTTAAAAGTAGGTCAAACTCCCAGGTCAAGGTCAACGATCTTGTTATCAAATGAAAGGTCTTGTCATAAAAATCAAATGTGTAAAGTATGAAAGCACTAGCCCTTTAAAAGTTATGGTCAAGGTTTGCTTTTTTAAAGTAGGTCAATCTCAAAGGTCAAGGTCAGAGGGTCTAAGTTCTTGGTAACCAACGAAGGGTCTTCTCACAAGGATTACATATATGAAATATGAAAGCCCTATTACTTACCGTTCAAAAATTATGGCCAAGGTTAAAGTTTTTCCACAAGTACGGAAATCTACAAGGTCAAGGTCAAAGGGTCAAGGTTGTTGGTATCCAATGAAAGGTCTTTCAACAAACATTACATATGTGAAGTATAAAGGTCCTGGTATCTTTTTTTCAAAAGATATGGCCAAAGTAAAAGTTTTAAATTTTCATGTAAAAGTGGGTCAAACTCCAAGGTCAAGGTCAAAAGGTCAAATTTGGTGGTACACCAACGAAGGGTCTTCTCACAAGGATTATATATATGAAGTATGAAAGTCCTATTACTTATCGTTCAAACGTTATGGCCAAGGTTAAAGTTTTTTCACAAGTACGGAAATCTACAAGGTCAAGGTCAAAGGGTCAAGGTTGTTGGTATCCAATGAAAGGTCTTTTAACAAACATTAGATATGTGAAGTATAAATGTCCTGGTATCTTTTTTTCAAAAGATATGGCCAAAGAAAAAGTTTAAAATTTTCATGTAAAAGTGGGTCAAACTCCAAGGCCAAGGTCAAAAGGTCAAATTTGGTGGTACCCTAAGAAAGGTCTTGTCACAAGGAATATGCATATGAAATATGAAAGTCATAGCTCCACCAAATCAAAAGTTATGGACAAGGTTAAAGTTTTTGCGGACAGACAGAGAGACAGGCAGAGAGACAGACAGACAGACAGACGGACACGACAAAAACTATATACCCCCGAAACTTCGTTACGGGGGCATAAAAATCTGAAATCTTTTTAGTTACAAATGCAAGATATACTTCATGACGATTTAACCCAAATATACATTTTGCAAGGTAAAGTTATGAATAAATAAATGCGACTTCTAAAACTATTTATTTTTTCAACACATTAAGCATCATTTATAGTACCCTGTCTAATTTTATGAATGTCATTTTTTCATGCTGTTTTTTTTTTACTTATATATATAATAATGATAATTATCATACAGGAAATAAGAGGTATTTGAGCACTGAGCTCACTAAATGATATCTCGCCTCCGATTATAATTGAAAAGGTCATTTATTGGGCTCTGGGAGACCCAAAATAAGTTTAGGTCAAAAAATTAAAATAAGAGATGCGCAAAGGCATTATGCAATTAAAGGAAATCCGTGAAAATATCGTTAAATTCAATTCAGTGGCATGGGAGGTGTTGCAGATAAGAGATAGATGCCCTTCAATATCATTAAAAAAAATGGAAAAGTCAATGTTTGTCTATCGGAAACCCGAATTATGGTTTCTACTCAAAAATAAAATAGGAGGTGTACAATGATACTATGTAGCAAAGGAATCTGTGAAAGTCTCATCAAATTTTATTCAGTGGTACAAGAGGAATTGCAGATAAGAGATAGGTACGATGCGTAACAGACAGACGGACGGCTAGATAGATGGACGGACATAACAATCACTATTTCCCGCCCACTTTTCAAGCGGGGGAAATAAAAATTGTTTGGTGTTAATAGTTTATCCTTAGAAAATTATAATCATCTGTATATCACATAATTTGAATTCATATGTAATTCAAACGCATTTTTTGACGTTTTATTTTAACGTTATGTTACTGGTTGCGCCAACACTGTTTCTCTCCCAAGCTGGCAAAAGACAACAAATAGCAAGAAAGAAAAAAAAATCTTATTTTAATTTCGAACTTAAAAAAAACACCATGCTGATATTAACCATTTTTGGGATAATTACCCACATACATGTATTTGCCCAAAATGTCTTTGTCCAGTAACATAGTGTGTCGATAATATCAGATTTCTATCTTTTTTATGTTTACAATGAATATATTTGCGATATTTTTACTTGAATCAAATTACAATAAATTTTTATAAGGAAATGACTCAAGCTTTTTTTTCTTCGTTCTTATATGTATAGTGATTTTTTATTACACATAATAGACATGAATATACATCTTCCACTTACAACCGTCAATTTTCCAGCCCAGAAGTTTTTCTATCATATCCTGTAGCTGAAGAGCGATAGCTTTAAGAGAGATATTTGAGCATTTAATAGAAGTGATTTTTTCCATTTGTTGCTTCAAGCAGGTCAGAAATCTCCATAGCTGCCTGAAAAAGAATGAAAGATAAAAAAGTACAAAAACTAAGATTTAAAATTTTATTTGCAGGCGGATGTACGCGGATGGAAGGACGTATATACCGATTACTATATACCCTCCAGCTTTTCAAGCGGGGGTAAGATAAAATTGAATTATGTTACACTATATATACAAGAAGAAAATTAATCAAATCAATAATAAATCATGAAATAGAAAAGAATTTAAGAAATATGTGTATTCCAATGTTCCAATAAACAACAATTGTTTAATTATATCAGGTATGACGCTAAAAAGAAATAAACCCGCGATTACCAGGATACAATTACTTTTAAACCTATTGTTACTTCTATTAAATGTTTCGAAATTGTAATGATAAAGGAATGAAATATATGGAGTTAAAGAACAGTTTTCAAGGTTCATTTGGAAAGATTTGTGAAAAATTAAAACAATGAAAAAATATGTTTGTTTTCCTAGTGGAACAACGTTGCAAATACATGTAGATTTATAAACATACAAATGTTCATATAAGATAGCCAAGCCATTAAGGACACATGAGAATATCAATATTGTTCCATAAAATTGGGGCATTCGGAAATGGGGTCCAGTGAGTAGGATAACAAGGCACTGAGTTAACAGCAGAGATATTGTAGTTAATCGCTGCATATTAATTGATTTTTGACTGGTACACTGCTTCTGGCGTAACCCCGAGGACCATCACCGCTCATTAACACCTGATATCTAGGTGAAAAAAGTATGCAATGCATGTGGAGAAATTGGTATTCGGACAAGAAGGTCATTTTTCGGGTTTTGCCTTGACAGCAAGACATTTGCCAATCTTATTGTAGTGAAAAAAATAGCGTATTACATATTCTTATACCAATGAGGCAAATGTTTAATTCATAATAATAAATAATAATTGGTGCGTTAACAATTTTTTCTAGTGTATAATAATGTCAAGTTGAGATCAACAGCAAGTGTTCTCTTCTTTTCACCACGTAAAAGTGTGTTTCTAACCTTAAATCCAAAGTATTTTTTATGAATCCCAGCCAAGATATCAAATATGCATTTCAATTTTTTGCAGATGTCTTAGTGAATAATGGAAATTGACAGACAATACCTTTTATACATAAAATCTACTATACACCTTTTTTTAAATAAAAAAAATCATTATTATTTTAGATATAAATATAAATATATGAATTACTCTCTAGTTTGTTTCATGTACTATTGATATCAATGGCAAACGTTGGAAACTTTTGATTTATGCATAAAGGGGTTCTGCAAAACGAGCTTCGTCCTATATTCATACTCAATTTTGATTACTACTGTTTGTACCCTTGCATATCCCCCCAAAAGCTGATTTCTAAACTTTACCTGCAGTTCCGAGAGATATGCATTTGATTTATGCAATGTTGAAGAACTCGGTATTGTGCATAATACTCGGATTGAGGCAAGGTGTATCTGAAAGTATATTTTTTTTAAAAAATGAACTACATGTATAGGGATATGATAGGAAATTAAGTTCACATTCTACTGTAGTTAGTGTGAATCTTTGGAAATAACAATAAAACAAGCTAATTAAGAGAACCTGTGTCCTCCAAAAAGAAGATGCGCTGATCTGGTGGGGCGGACAGGAGGCAGGAGGTGGAAGGTTGGGGACGGGGTCCAGTGGGAGCTCTTTAAAAGGGGCGGAGGTAAGATGAGTACTTAAAGTATACAATTTAATTGCAACGTCACTTGAAATATTGTTCGTAAATGAACATTTTACACACAGGAGGACAATGTATGAATAAATGGAGGTGCAAACTTGATCTTGACCTTTCGGAATCAATATAGATGAGGGTCTTTCATATGTCAAGGGGTACTATAAAATGTCATTGTGCACAAAGGCTTAAATGCTTTTTGAGACATCGTACTGTAATTAAGAGTGTTAAAACAGACAGAATTGTTTTGAATTCTTGACCTTGACTTTGACCTATTGACGTACAGATCAAAAGGGGTTGTTATTAGGCCATAGAGTTGTAATACTATTATTGTCTATAATCGTTGCAGAAGCTCATAAGCTTCTCGAGATATCGTGTGGAAACGAAAGAGTTTTAGACAGGTGAATGACAGACGGACAGCTAGACGAACAGACAGACAGATCGACAGACGAAAATTGATATACCGGACTCTCAGCAGGGGAAAAACGGGGTTTATATTCATATAACATTCAAATGCATACGAATTTGTTCAAGCATATCACTAACTTGCATGATAAGATATAAATACACCTGTGAAGTATTAAAGCCCTACTTCAAACTGTTGAAAGGTATAGTTTAAGTTTCTTAAATGTCGGTCGAACGCTAACGTCAAAAGGTAAAAAATACTTTTACCCTCTGAAGGTTCTGTCACAATAAATACACAGAATCAACTGTTCAATTGTTATGACTAAGTGAAAGTGTCATATTTTTTTGTAAAGTGGATCAAACTCCACGGTCAAGAGGTCAAATTTAAATGGTACCAGAAGAAATGTCTTGTCACAAGGAATGCACCTGTTAAATATGACAGACATAGCCCCACCCACTCAAATATAAGAGTAAGGGTACAGTTTTTGCGGACAAATAAACAGCTAAGTCAGTAGGCAGACAGACAGACACACAGGGCAAAAGCTAATTACTCCCAACTTGTCGATTAAGGGGAACACAGTATAAAAAGTACACAAGAAATCATACATGGAGCTATACATCAGAACAATTGACTTATAATGGTTCCATATACATGAATGCCCTGCAATAAATGTGCACATTTGTAGGAAACATTTAGGGTGAATTCACCATGCATCGGACACATACCTTGCTTCGGACAACTTTAGACAATAAATTCTCTTTCAACTTAAGAGTTCCGTGTATTTATTTGTCTCTGTTAGAAGCTGAAGATTTAAACTATTCAATGATACCGATTGTTATTATCATGTTGTGATAAAAATACACCGAGAATAGCCTTGAAGTTACGTCATATTTTACATCATCAAAGGGGAAAAACCAGAAATGTATGATTTTTACAGTTATCGTTCTTAAAATTCGACTTCAACGGAACGGGTCAGACTTTGTTAACTAAAGTCAAAGATTGGTAATTTTACATAGATTGTAAAGAAATTTCACTTCAATGTTAATTCTTTTATGATAATTCTTTATAGAGCAGGTTTTCACTAGTATGTTCATTTCACCGTACATTGGACACAAATTAACCATGCATCGGACACTTTCCGATGCAGTGGTAAGTACTACCATTATCATATAAAACCCAGCTGATAGCTATTAAATATTTTTGCGGAACAAGGAAAATAAAAACTCTACATCTTCAGTCAAAATACAAGTTATCGATATATGACGTCTGGAATTTGACTTAATTTATTTCTACAAACCAGAGTATGATAAAACATGAAAAAAAGACGCAAATAACCGCATTATAAGCATTTTAAAGCATTTTTAAGGCAGACTGAGGTCTCTTGAATCGTTCTACATTTGTGCAACTGTATCGTCAATTAAATTTAATTTGAGGGTTATTTCTTAGATAGAAGATAAAAATATATCCATATCAAGCATATTAAAGCACTTTGATAAAGGTATGATATTTTTCTGGTCAAAATACCGTCTGTCCGATGCATGGTATACAATGTTCGATCCATTGTGAATTTTGAGTTATCACTAAAAACTCAATTTTGAGGATATTTTCTCAATAAAGGGCATATAATTGTGACCCAAATTAATATTTTAATCCCAAACTAAATGTTAAGCTCCATTTGGATAATTTTCCGTCGGTAGCGATATCGCTAGAACTTGTTTAAGTACAAGGGTGTCCGATGTATGGTGAATTCACCCTATGCATAATTAATTGTTTGATGATTGAATAACGATTATCAAATGTTACGTTTTCACATTGTGTTACCAAATTTGGCTGAAATATTTCCAACTCGGCGTTAAGAAAATATCCTTGATCGGTTACACGCTTTTATTTTAATTTGAATTAAATAATCTCTAAAATTAACTAACCGCATACATCTACATCACATAATTCCAAGCGAATTGAAGAATCATTTGTGAAGCACCAAGGCTCTTCCCTGTCAAAATTGCGACAGTAGTTCTCTATTGCATGACTCAAACTACCATACGTGTGTTTGTGTGGAGTTTGTGAATCCCAGCGCTGACATTGAAGCCCTGATTTTGTCACATTCTTGGTTCCAGTGTATAAATACCCCGGTAATCTGCATGTCACATTTGATTTGCCTGGAAAGAGTATATCAGTTATAGTCATAGGTTTTAAATAGTCCAATATAAAAAGAAAATATGCAATATTTAAGATTTTGTACAGGTGTGTTGATGTCATTTTATGGATTTGTAAAACTTTTCTTTTTCTTAGAAGTCAACAGAATGGAGCATTATGGATGATAAATTCAAAAACTGTTTTCCGTCCTTTCTATTTCAGGAAAAAGATATGTACAGATTGCAGTTAGATTGAAGCAGAGATAATTTGTCAAAATTTGATACATATTAGGATATATGGATATATGTTATTGTGGCATTTATCATGAAAAAGGAAAGAATTCCCTCGAATAAACCAATCCCTGCCTTCTTCCCCAAATTGTATATATATTTTACATGAAATGAGATCACGTTAAAGTGGATTTATCAATACAATGTCACCAAATATTTAAGTCATTTGAATCTTAAATATTTCAGTTGATAACAACAGTATTTAGAGATTTCGAACATTTTACATTCAAAGCAGGAACATAAAAAAACATTTATTATTTTTTTTAATCATTATTGGCATCTAGGTCACAAATTTTCCATTATATAATTCTTTACACTAAAAG